>NW_018218781.1:17217-20863 GCF_001263595.1 Phalaenopsis equestris
TTTAATGAATATTTTAATTAAATTATTTATTATTGAATTAAATTATTATTAATGCATTTCTTGAATTATTAAACTAGCTTAAAGTTTAAGTATTTAATAACTTAATTATAGAAATAAGATGTTGATTAATTTATTTAATTATTTAATGGATTAATCAAATGACTTAATAATTTAATTAAAATACCATAAATCATTTAGATTTATTTAGGCTTTTTAAAATGATTAGTGGATTTATTAATTTTTTTTTATTTTACATAATTAATTATATTGATTAAACATTTTATTAAGGTTCTTAATCAATTAATTAATCAGTTATCTATCCAATTAAGATGTCTTATTTTCAGTTTAGGTTAATCTAGAGGATAAATAGGTTAGGTTGGGTAATTAAGGGTTGGTTTGGGTAACTAAGGGTCGGTTTGTGTAATTATGGGCAATTAGATGGAGGTTTAAGAATAATTAAAGGATAATTATACATTTTAGGCATGAAATAGTTAAAATTCATGGATTGGGATGTGAGTTTAAATAATTAGAATAGAAATTATTGAGGTTTAAGGGAAATTAGGTTTAAACAAAATGGAAAACGCCATAAGGCTTTCATTTTAAAGAAAAATGTAAGACTAGACTCTCTGTTTAAAAGGAAACATAATACCATGCTGTCAGTTTAAAGGGATTCAAAGTAAATTGCTATGTTTTAGGTAAATTCAAATGGTTTAGCAAGTATTCTACATAATTCCATCCAATTTCTCTTTGTTTCAAGACTATGATTTTCGGTTTTGTCAATAAGGAATGAAATATTGGCTAATTTTAGAAAGTACCACTATATAAACACAATAGTATAAAATTCAGGCAAAATCCTTATGCTTTTATTATTAAAAATTTTACATTTAACACATAAAACATGATAAAATGAAAAGCACTAAGCTTTACCTTGAAAAATATATAAAATATTAATGATATTTCCATAAGAAAATGCATTACAAAAAAGCCCCATGATATGGACGGTAAATTTTGAAAAATTTCAAAGAAATAAAAGAAATTTTGAAATAGCATGATAAATTTATGAACATTTAAAGAAACATTGAAATTTTTTTTCTAATTTTAGAAAAATACGGATAATTTTGGAAGATCACGTGATGAATTCAAAATTGCTACGCTAACATGCATGATATAAATTTAAACTTGAAAATTGAATGGAAGAAATTAAAATCAGCAAGTGATATTCATAGCTTGGCTCTTGTGAGGCTTACAACTTGGGCTTTAAACAAAAGGGAGGAGGGAAATGGGGAATTTTGCACTTGAGATAGGAAGAAATAGAGAAAATGAGAGAGAGAAGAAGGGAGAAATGAATGGAGAGAGTGGGGGTGATTTTGAGGAAGACGAAGTTAAGGAGGGGTGGATGGCCAGGATTGAATGGAAGGTTGGATATTTGAAATGAAGGGCTATTATTAAAGGTAATGTGGAGGAGAGAGATGGATAGGGGTCACGAGTTGACAATGTAGATCAATGGGAAAGGAGAGGCGGGTTAGTGAGATGACACATCAAGTAGGCTCAGATGGAGGCGAAAAAAGCTAGAGACTTAAAGGGGAAAATTGTAATTTTTAAAAATGGTGAGGGTAATTTGGTAATTTAGACAAGGTAGTTAGGGTAGTTATGAAATACAAGTATATGTAATTTTGAAAAGGTTAAGACAACAAATCTAATGCTTTAACCTTCTGTGAAAATATAGCACTCTAGCTCACGATATAAGTGTTTGAAGTGAGTAGGTGGTTGGGGATGCGATTACAAGGTTATTGGGAGTTCTTATGTTGAAAATTGACCTAGGCTCACTTGAAAAAAGTACAAGGAATCTAATGGTCCAATTTATTTTGGCTAGTTAAAGCTTTTATGAAAAGATATGATCAGTCACAGTAGGCCCAACCCCTTGGAAGAGAAAATCATGAATTTCGAGCAAAATATTTAATCAATTTTATTGATCCAAATTACATATTTTTGAATTTAGAACAAATTTAGTTTAAGTTTCATGTTGAATTGAAGTCATTTTGAGATGGTTATGGTCAAATTATCATTTTATTACAATAATTGGCATTTTCTCTCTTCTAATTATCGTCTGCTCAATGGGCTTTCAAAGGGAATGGAATATAATAGTGGAGGGACTCATTTGAAAACTTTAGTTGATACAGACATAAAGAAGAAATCCATTTTCAACAATAATCATTTGTTGAAAAATATTTATGTAGGATCACTTTCATGCATAAAAACTCTAAATGAATAATTTTACATGAAAATGATATTTGATGACCCCCAGGCTTATTTTCATTATTTTCATAGGTAATCATAAAGGTCATGCAACTTAAAGAATGTAATTTAGATCACTTGATTGACCTATGGAAGAAAATGATAATTTTAGGGTTTATGATGATAATCGTCACGCATGAAAATTTGACTTGAAGAGCTTTATGTAAAAATTATGTTAGTCAATCATTTTACTTCTTTGTAGGTATTTATAAGTGATAATATAACCCATTCATCTTTAAAAAAGAAGATTTGAGTCCTACAATCATCTCAACAGAGAAAATAATAATCTTGGGTTTCAATGATTAAAATTATTTTTAGAGCTATCTCCCAGTTTGGTTAAAATTATTTGTGTTTAAAGGCTTTTCATTTACTTTTTATTTTATAAAGTTAAAATTTTAATTCTCTTAAAGTTAGGGTTTGCAAAGACCTAGCTCAAGTGAAGTTCAGTTAAGCTTAGGCTAGGAAAATAGGATTGACCAAAAATGAGCTCAACAAAGAGAACCCCAATATGTGTGGTGGACTACATAAAGTACAGTGAGACATGAGTCAATTTTATGGGATACCCCTTCATCTTACTTTTCTTTTTATTATTTATTTCACCTCATTAATCAATATTTGTATGCTTCTGGAAGGTTTTTATAATATTTTGAAGGCTATAGGTTTGAACATGCAAAATTGAGTCAAAATAGGTTTGAATACACTATTTTGCTGCTTACCTGCTGAAACATATGGGAAGCATATCAATTGCAATTCAATTATTCATTACAAGGTTTAATATTTTACTCATGCCAAAATTATGATTCAGAAAAGAAATATCACTTCCAATGATATCTGATAGAGTTAGTTTGTATCCTCATTAAACATTGTTTGTAGCAAGGATGGATAAATCTTAGGATCTACAACCTACAATTACATTGGCTATTCTACAACATTATAAAGCTCATTTTGAGGCAAAGATAGTGGTTCCCTATGCTAGATGCAACATAGCTACTTGGGGATTCTTCTAGCCTATTTTCATCAGTGTTCGATGCTGCTTCATCTTTTGATGTCTCTGCTCTTCAGGCATAGGCTACATTCTAATTTTCCTATGTTTTAAGCTTGGTTATGGCCTTGCTCCTCTCATTTGGTCTACTTCGGCAAAGAAAGAAATCCCCTTACTTGTGATTAGAGGTGTAAACGAGTCGAGCGTGAATGTGCCCAAGGCTTGTTGTTTGTGTTCGACTTGTTAAAATTTCTCTTTGTTTGTACTCACCTCGTTCATAATTTAAGCTTAAAAAATTTATTTGTTTTTGGCTTGTTTACTTAACGAATAATTCAAGCATGAGTTGCTTAATGAGTTGAACACAATTTT
>NW_018218782.1:0-3717 GCF_001263595.1 Phalaenopsis equestris
ATGTTCCGCAATCTGATCAAGAATCCCAAGTTCAGGTTGCCCAAGCCGAAAAGCCTGACGAGTTCAACAAAAAAGAACATCCGAGGTATTGTCCGTACCACAGGTTCATTGGACACACCATAAAGAAGTGTTGCAGTTTCAAAGACTTGCTCGAAGAGAATTTCAGGAATGAGAAAGTAATGATCCCAAAAGAATATTTGACAGAATCTGAAAGAGGTTCCATTAATATGATTTTGGTTGATCCCCTTGTCCCAATTGACCCCTATGCAACCGATGTCGAATTGAACACAGTTCAGGTGAAGGCTTCAAAGGAAAAGGGCGAGCCAGATCCAAACAGTTTTCATACAGGCTAGAAAGCAGAAGTTCAAACCTTCCCCTAACAGGAAATGGTAGAGTTTATCTTTTTACTACTCAATCAGTGTAAATGGGGATTTTAACAGGATTGATGTTAGTTTGTCCCATCCCTCCCACCGCGATGAATGAAATAAAAGAAAGTTTGTTGTTGTACATAATTGTTCAATATTTAGAAAGCTCATCACCTCAAAAGAAAAATTGGATATTTTGATAAGACTATGACTTCAGGGGAGAATGAAATTAATGCCCTAATAACTGAGTCATCCACTTTAAAGAATTTGGACTGGGTCCTAAGTTGATTTCGAAATAAGATAATGTGGTTGAAATACGAGTAATTGACAGGGATATCATGTGTTTTTAATTTCTTGCCACGTGATTGGGTCATGACATTTGAATGAGTTATAATATCTCAGAATTCGACTTAAGAAACATTTTAAGATAGTCAGGGAGTTTGAACATTCAAAATCTTTAAAAGAAATATTTTTTACTAGATATAGTAATTCTCAGAAAATAAACGGAGCAAAAAAAATTGTGTGAAAATCCGCCGAGAAGAAGCTTGAGGTGAGCATAAAAGAAAAAATTGGTGTTTGAATTCAGACATTCAAAATCCTTTAATCATTCTCTACCAGATATAGTAATTCTCAACACAATATGGAGAAAATAAAAATAAAAAAAGAGAAAAAAAAAGATTGTGTAAGAAGTTTGATCAAAAAATCAAAGCAAAAACAGGAGTCTCCCTGAGAAGAAGCTTGAGGTGGACGTATAATCAAAAATTGTATTTCGAGTTTTCTCTAATTAATGAGACTTAAAATGTTCTCTTAATAAAATTCTTCCGATATTATATTCTAGAAAAAAGATCAACGATCTTGAGTCTTTTGATCAGTTATTAATTGGCTCAGAAATATCTTTGGAAAATGAAAAATATTTTGATTACACGACCAAAATTCTGAAATTTGCTTAGGCTCAGAAAGAAAGAATTAAAGAAACGATGATGATATTAGCAGTTAATGAAAATTCAAACCTGAGGTCATATCCTTCAGTGCCCAACAAATACAATTCCAATGTCAATTTGAAGAATGTCGGGAAGATTTCTCAAAGACAACTTCAACAACCTTTACAGAATATGCAACAAATCAAATGATGACTACTACAAAGAAAGCTACGAACTTGCAGCCTCTTCAATTGTGGTGTCTGTAGAAATAATGCTTCTTTATGTGTACTTGAAAGAATATAGTTTCCATAGTACCTTAAGGAATGAGCTATTTTCTTCACTTGTCATTTGTTAGTGGACGATAGTTCAAAAAGTATCGTTCCTCAAGATGTTTTAGAGACAAATACTCATTCTTAGAAGCTCAAACATCTTGCTTGTCTAAAACTGGGTCCAAATTCTAACAAAAAGAAAAAAAATGACAATACAACAAAAGGAAACTCATAAAATAATCAAATAAACAAAGTGGAGCTACGAAACTTGAGGGCTCGAATCTTTCCTCACCACTGTCAATCTTTAAGAATTCCACGAATATCCCACAAATTCAAAACACTATATTTTAGAGGATGAGGATTCCGATATCTGATTCCTCATTGCGTTGCAGTGGTTCACGCGATATTTTAGAGGTTGAGGATGTTACATCTGATACCGCATTGATTTAGGAAGCCTTACTATCGCAACCTTTCAAATGAAATTTTGGGGTCGGTGCAGGGTCGTTTGATTCCTTTAAATTTCCTATATTTTCCACTTTCCACCCAAGAAAATTTTCCGCACTCGCGATATTTTAGAGGTTGAGGATTTTATATCTAATTCTGCGTTGCTTTAGGATCTCCTTCTATCACAATCTTTCAAATCAAATTCTATGATATTCTACAGGATGAGGATTCTAACATCCAATTCTGTGTTGCTTTGCAATGGTTCAAATATAAAATTTTAGAGGTTGAAGATTTTATATTCGATTCCACGTTGCATTAGGAGTCCCTTCTATTGCAATTTTTCAAATTAAATTATATGATAGTCTAGAGGTTGAGGGTTTTATATCCGATTCCGTGTTGCTTTAGGAGTCCGTCCCATCATAATCTTTCAAATCAAATTACAAAATATTCTATAGGTTGAGGACTTCTACATCTGATTCAGTGTTGCTTTAGGAGTCCCTCCAATTGCAATCTCTCAAATCAAATTATATGATATTCTAGACGTTGAGGATTTTATATCTGATTCCGTGTTGCTTCTAGAGTCCTAGAGTCTCTCCTATCGCAATTTTTCAAATCAAATTATACAATATTATAGAGGTTGAGGATTTTATATCCGATTCTGCATTGCTTTAGGAGTCCCTCCTATCACAATCTTTCAAATCAAATTATACAATATTCTAGAGGTTGAGGATTTATATCTGATTCCATGTTGTTTTAGGAGTCCCTTCTATCGCAATCTTTCAAATCAAATTATATGATATTTTAGAAGTTGAGGATTTTTTATATCCGATTCCGCGCTGCTTTAGGAGTCCCTCCTATCGCAATCTTTCAAATCAAATTATACAATATTTTAGAGGAAGAGGATACAGACATCTGATTCCGCATTGCTTTTCAATGATTCAAATATCAGTTTTAGAGGGAGAGAATACAAACATCCGATTCCGCATTACTTTATAATGGTTCAAATATTAAATTTTAGAGGAATAGGATACATACATCCGATTCCACATTGTTTTGCAATGGTCCAAATATCAAACTTTGGGGGTTGAGGGAACAAGCTCTTCGATTAATTCAAGGCATCCTGCTCCCATTCTTCGAGATCAGTTTAAGACCACCTTAAATGGAGTAAGGAATTTGATTCTCCTTCCAGAACTGATAACCGAATATCAATTCCCATTTTTAAGTAACACCTGCATCCTAATTCTTGTCTTCCATTATACCTGAAACCTGATAATTTGAAATCCGCCTTCTAATCCCCAGCAAGGGTTCCGAATCCTCAATTTTGATCGATTGTTCACTTGCTAATTCCCCAGCAGAAATAACTATCACTCAGTTATACCCTTTGTTCTAGGTCTGTTGACTTAAAAATTTGTGTTGGCTTGGTTGATCTCGTCGGTCAACGCCCATAAGGGTTAACCTCACTTTTGGTTGAGGTCTAGTTTTTCCTCTTTAGTAGCTTAAGGTCTAGCCATGAAACTTTGCGGTTGACTAGTCCTAGAGGACTAGAAAATAACCCTCACCGTTAGAAATTCTAAACTCATCTTTGCTCAACTTGAAGCTCTACATACTGGTCCTAAACTTTAGCCCGCATGTTGGTCCTAACCTCTAGCAGTTAGTATGTAGGATCATTATGAGGGAACTCAGTTCAAGGGGAGTCCCCCATAGGATGGTTAGACCTTA
>NW_018218782.1:3764-9142 GCF_001263595.1 Phalaenopsis equestris
ACTCTTTCACCTACCCCAAACCCTAAGATCCCTTGGGTTGGTCTCTTGACTCCTTTTGGAAAGCTCATATGGATAAGGCTATACCCCTAGTCTCTGGCTAAGAGGGTTAGGACCAACACTTTGAGCATCCAAAAGAGTCCTCACATGGATACTATTGTTTTGGCATGACATCATGGCTTGTTGACCCATTTTAGCCCAAAACCACCAAATTACCAAAATACCTCTACAACCCTAATTTTTGCCAAAAATCCCAAAATTATCCAAAACACCCAAATTTGTCCAAAAATCATCTCAAAACACTCCCCACTACCCAAATTGACAAAAAATCACAAAAAATGTAAAATTTTCAAAAAACCCCCAAAAATTGCCAAAATTACCAAAATGCCTCTCATGACCTAAAAATTCCAAAAATTCCAAAAAATTCCAAAATCATCCAAAATATTCCCAATTTCAAATTTTTATCATCAATTTGACCCAATTTGATCAAATTAGTCCAATTTGACCAAAAACCACAATTTTGCCCATAAAGGCCCAAATGTCCCCAAAATAACCCCAAATTTGGTCCAATTGACCCCAATCTTGCCCAATTTCAATTCCAAATCAAAATTAAGCATCCCAATCCTAATCTAAATAAAATTCAAGCTCAATTTGATCCAATTACAAGCCTAATTTTAATACCCAAATCCAAAAAACCCTAATTTTGACTATATGCTTAAATTCCCCAAATTAACCTCCCAATTCAATTCAAAATCACTTGAAATTCTTCCAAAGCCTTCATGAAATATTCTTACATCAAACTCAACATTCAATTAGTCCAAAATTTAGCCCAAGTTCAATTTCAATCTTAAAAGCCCAAATCTTTAAGTCATTCAAAAAGGCCCAAGTCCACAAGCCCACATGACAAATTTCCCCCCCATAATCCATTTAATCAAAATCATTTCCTAAGTCCTATATTCATGATAAAATTATTCTAAAAAAATGCCTATTCTAAAAAATTGCCTCATGACAATTTCCCCCAAAATGCTCCATAAATTCAAAAATCTCTTCTCATTAAAATTTGCCAAACAAAGGACAAGCCATGAAGCCACTCCCAAGCCGTAGGTAAGCCATGAGAGCCATGCCACATGACCATACTATTAGTGGAAAGAGGTCAAGCTACTTTTAAAAATCCTTAATATTCTCTTAACCCCTCCCATGAATCACTCTAAACCATGGTTAGCCAAATCTCCTTGGATGGTGACTTATCCTTAATGGTTAAGCTGAGCCAAATAATCTTCTCTTTAGCCCAAACCAACCTCGGTGATTGAGTCCAACCCAAAACCAAGATTTGACCCAAATTGACTCAAAATAGCCCTTCCCCCATACTATTTCAATCCCATACCTTTACACATGGCAAACCCCAATTGCAAACCCCAATTGACTTCACAAAACCCAAGCCCTGACCTCTCTGAGCTAGATGGTGACCTGAGCCTGGCCGACCGGCCACCTAGGCTGCCGAAAACGCTGGCTGTCGAAAAAGCCACTCTCAAGTGCTCCCCCATGGTTAAAACTCAAAATTAAACTCCTCTAAGTTTGCTCATCCCAATTGGATTTTTTCACCTTGTTGGCATCCACTTAAGCAACTTAAAACACCCACTAATTGCCCCTGGTGGCCTCGTTTTTTCACCTTGTTGGCATCCACTTAAGTAACTTAAAACACCCACTAATTGCCCCTGGTGGCCTCTCCTTCCCCATCTATTTAAACCCACCCTCCATGGCCAAAGGAAGAGAGCTTAAAATTCCTTAGGGAGACTCTGCCAAATTGCTTCCAGAGCTTCCTTAAGATCTCTTGAGTTCAATTCCCCCATCCTTAGCCACTCACGCCCACTGCCTGAGCTCAATTTTGGAGCTCAAATTCAAGGCCCAAACAGGACACCCCCCAAAACTCCATCAAATTCAAATTAATTGCACCCACACCATCCCCAAAGTGAGAGAAGAAGATACCCCACAAAAGCCCCATCACCAGAGCATTGTAAGGTGGATTTTCATCGAACCCCTAATTCGGATGTGGTCAAAATCATATCTAGACAATTCACCATGACTTGAGGCTCCATCCTTAGCCTCTTGGGTAAGCTTTTGGAAGCACCCAATTGAGGCAACACCTCTTGGTCCAAGGTATTGAGCCACAACTCTAAAACAAGCTTCATTTAATTCTCCATGCTTATAGAGTTGATTTAAGGGTTGATTAGCCATATGGATATGTTGTTATAGTCAAGATGAGTCTATAGGAACAAACCACACTTGATTTGGTTGAGAATTTAGAGAGATATTAGGGTTTGAACGTGGACGGTTCTCGGGCTAGAGGCTTTGGGGACGATGACGGCAGACCGTTTGATCGAGCGTGTATCAAATGGAGGGTTGTGATCACACCGGATGAATGGAGGGTTCAAAAAGTGCAGGCTGTCTCAGACGGCAACGATAAATCTCGCGGCGACACGCGTCTGTTCGACCCGTTCGAGGATGAGTAGGATAAGTAAGAAAATAGAATCATATTTGAATTATTTAAATTTCCAGAACTTAAAAAATCTATAAATTTGTGTAGAAAAATCAGAAAAAATAAAAATAAAAATACCCTCTTGCTTAGTGAACAGAGGAAAACAATGTAAAAATATTTTCATGTCCATCTGAAGCATGTATATTTTTTAATTAATTAAATGGTGTTCTCCTTACTTTGATCTTTGATTTTCCATTTGCGTAGACATTTCACCATGACTTGATTTTTGGGCTTTGATTACTTGTTATGAGGAGGCTTTTCTCATTTTTTAAAGGTTAGGGAAGATCTCTAGACAGAGATCTCTATTTTTCAAGTTTATCATGTCTATTTTGGTAAAATAATTATAAAAGTTAAAATACTTATCAGAAAAATACAAAACTTGTTTTGGTAAGTTCACTGTAGTCAAAGGATTCTAGGAGAAAATATAAAATTGGTTTAAATCATTCAAAATAATCAAAATAATCCTAATTATCACCAACCCTAAAAATGGAAAGAAAATTAATTTGAAGTAATTATAAATATAAATGACATGAAAATTATTATCCACTATAATTTAAATTTAGAGGAGCTCCTCATAAAAATTTCACGTCAATTGAAGTTAATTTGATCATTCAATGAATTAATTAAGTGAAATCACACTTTTGATATTAAAATAATTATAATAATTAAAATAAAACTCAAAAAATAACCAAATTGGTTTTTGGAGCTTCTTATGATCAGAGGAACCTAAAAAAAATAAAATTTGAATTAAAATAAATACTTTATTTTTGAGCTTTTGAATAATTAAAAATTAATTAAAAATCACAAAAATAACAAAATTGTAAAAAAACACTAAAATGCCAAATTTGGCCTCCTGATCACTTGTGACCAATTAAAATAATTTTCCTAATTTTCTAAGTCAAGATATTAATTTAAAAAAAGTTAAAAATGTATTTTCTCTTATTTTTCACTAAAATAATTCCAATAATTAAAATTTAAATCATAAAGATATGAAATTTATTTCTTTTGGTTTCCTAGACTTAGGGAGATTTAATTTAAATATAAAACTTAATTTTCTACTTAAATAATATTTTATATTTAATTACTACCCAAAACTAAAAAATAATTCTAATAATTAAATTTAATTTCTAAAAATCATGAAAATTGGTCCAAGAGGTCCTTTGATTTAGGTGAACCTTTAATAATTTTCTTAAGGACAGAGGCTTTATTTTGATTGAGTTATTAATTTTTCATCGAAAATCCCTATTTTTTCATTAAAAAAAAATTATAAAATTAAATAAATTCATCAAAATCACATTTTCTCCTCTAATATTTTAATTAACCCATGAGTGAGGTAACATAAAATTTACATGTCATTTGAGTCTATTTTAATTAATTATAGGGTATTACGGCCTTAGGGGCAAAAGAATAATTTTGAAATTTAAGGCTTAATTAATATTTAGGCTTAACCAAACGGCTAAATGGACAATAAATGATCTTAAATAATATGTCTCGATGATTGAAAGATTAAAGGGATAAGTGGTAGTAACCAACCTCTTTTTTATTTTATAAAGGATAAATTTGTAATTTTTCAAAATTAATGAAACTTGGAAGAATGTTTAAATATGGAGATATTAAAGTGAGGGGTTTGATTTTAAAAAAATTATAACTCACTGATTTTAAGCCCCAAATAATGGTTTTGAGATGATTTATAACTCATGATAAGAATTAAGAATATAAATTTTGAAAACCCTTTTTCTTGAAATTACAAATCTACCCATTAAATCTTAAGGGCTCAGTAGCGAGCAAGGCATATTCAAAATTTTATATAATGATGTTTAGAAAATAACTTATAATTAATTTAAAATCTTTCAAAACACTACAAGCCCATTCTTTAAAATGAAGTTCCTTAATTAAGTCAAGTTGGCCCCAAGGGCCGTTACCCATATATATCACAAGTGAGATATCAAGTGAAAATTACCCCATTAAAGAGATGATCAAAACATCATAATTCACTGAGCATGAGGGTATTAACTGGATGAACTATGTAGCAAATATAATAAGATTAAAACAAACTCGAGATAATTCCAAGGACTATGAAATGTCTAGGGTATTACCCGAAACTTCTTCATGAGCCTTTGAAAATCTTCAAGGGCATCTGGACTTATTATGATTTGCTTAATGAAATCATCATAAAAATTTAGACCCGTTAAGATATGAAATAGGATCTGGTAGACACATCTCAAACTTATATTTTTACTTTCTTATAAGCATGTTTTAATTCCTACAAAATTATATATATATATATATATATATATATATATATGCTTTGTAGGTACTAAACTTTCAGTGGAGGAACGAGAAGACTTGCCAGGTACGCTTTTACAGTTTACAATACTTTCTTTTCTTGTACATTCTACACTATACTTTTATACTCATAAGCTTGCATGCTAAATAATGATGTCACCCCGCATGTCAAAACTGAAATCAAAACCAAAACTAAAATCAATCAAGAAAAAATTCACCGCCACAACATTCAAAATATAAGACAACTCAAAATTTAATCGCAAACATCACAAATGTTGGTACCAGAACGAGGGAACTATAGGATCATGACCGGTGTCGCTCTAATTAACTTCAAAATGCCTCATAATAATTGTCGGCATTATTTTTGGTTGGTTTATGGGGAGTTGCATGTAAGAAGCTGTCGGTTGTCGGAATCGAAATCTCGTCGCCCGCTTCGGAAGGACGTTGAAGTATGAAATGAAACTGACCCCATATTTTTCATAGTTTAAAATGAAAGAGCACTGTACCTGAAATCCTGTATCTATCCCGAAGGATAAACACAAGAATTGAGGATGAGGCT
>NW_018218782.1:9411-9848 GCF_001263595.1 Phalaenopsis equestris
TCAAGGAATATTATCTTCAAGGAATTTCAAAGGGTATGACTCTTCAACGAAATCGGACGTAGTGGTGTGAAAGGGGATTGGTTCAAATTTGGAACATTTTATTGTAGAATCTAAAGGAAGAAGAACTAAGGAATGTCATGGATCCAAAGCATAACCTCAGTGACTTTTCAAGCTATCCTAATGTTTGGCTTCAGTTTTGAGGAGAAATATTTAGGTGTTTCATCTTGCCAATTTTACCAATTTTATTAGTTAGGGCTTACATTTATGTAAAATGATCACACAAATAGCCTAGAAGATGTGAGGATTTAGGTCGTGACAAACGACAACCTCAGAATCCTAAGATGAGTTAGGGCTTATATTATATAACAGGGATATACAAAGGCCTAAATATAAGTTGAGGACTTACGTTGCATAAGCATGCAACCTCGAAGTCCTAT
>NW_018218783.1:0-4127 GCF_001263595.1 Phalaenopsis equestris
CCGACGGCGCCCGGGACGATTGTAGACCGACTTTTGGTTGTTATGGGTCAAAATTTAACGTATTTGGACGCTTTTTGAAAGGATTTTTATGGCAACTCTTCAAACTTCATCCCTACACTCTAAAAGAAAGAATTTAGGTTAGGAAAAGTGGTTTTTTGTGAGAGGAATGTTAGGAAAAATGTGGAGAAAAGTTAGGGTTTTTAGAATATAAGTAAAAATGTAGATTTCTACCTTCTTAGAGAGATTAGAGAGGAGATTTTGAGAGAATTTATACGGAGATGTTCTAGCATTGGATGGATCGACGGGAGACTTTGTGGGAGAGATATTCATCTATCTTTCAAAGGGAAAAAGCTAAGTATTGTGTTCTTCATTATCTTTTGATTTTTGTAAACACTTATCTAGTGGATTTGCTTTGGTTAAATGAAGTTTCTGTTGTGTTTTCTTTATGCTTTGTGATGGGCTTCTCCTACTCTTTTTTCTTCTTTGGAAATAGTGGCATGAGAAGATTATGCCATTGTTTTCACTTTACTTTTCTTTTGAAATGAGCAGAATTCATGTTTAGGATTTTGGGATGCTTGTTAGAAGAAGATTTAATTATAAATGTGATGGTTTTTACTTGCACTTCATTTACATTATAACAAGGCCCGTTGTAGTGTTAAAATTTATTGTAATTTCATTGGTCCGAAAGGGCGGGGGGGGAAATATACTTTGATGGGCGTATAATTGGAGATTTTAGGGTGACATATTAAAATCCCCAATTTGGTCTTAGGTTTGGAAACTGAAGCAAAGATGTTAGCCCTCATGCAAGGGGAACATGGGAACTCCGAAGTGAGAGCCAGTATTCTCCCAGCCTAACCACAGATTCAGTAAATAAGCATAGGATTAGTCAATGTTCTTTATGCTTGGACCAAAGGGTAAACAATAAGATTGCTCCTATTTGGCACATACAATATTTAATGCATCTCATCCCTTTACATTATCCAATTCATTACATAAGAATAATAGTTTTTAATATCTCAAAATTCTCCAAACCAATTCATCTAAAAAGGGTTATCTTTAGAATTAATATTTGCATTTAAGAGTAGTTATTAATTGTGTTAAACTTAAGACTTACATTAGGAGTATCTGTTATTAAAACCTCTTAAATCACACTTTCAAACTAAGGACTAATAGTAGTAGATTAGAATTTGACTAAGGACCTCTTACCTCACTTCCTTGTGGGATCGATAAACGGGACTCCACTAGAGCCCTGTATTACTTGAGCGATACGTATACTTACGTTTGAAATTGTGACTTTACAAAATTATTATAAATATATAAATCTGGGTTCATAAATTCTTGCATATTAAAAGTCGCATCAAGTTTTTGGCGCCATTGTCGGGGATTTAAATCTTCTAGCAGCGTTATCAAATTCTTGTATTTTTTAGGTATATAAAAAATTCGCTGTTATGGTCCGTGGATGATCGGAATGACGACTAGGGGAGAGGAAGCTCAGCAAAGTAGGTAAAGAAGGCGGATCAAATGGAGGGTTACGGGGGTAAGAAGTCGAAGGGTAACACGGGCCGCGGGGTCTCATCCGCGGCCGGCGTTTCGCCCAGATTCCTGGTCGCAACAGGTGAAACGCTGCACCAAACGGTCCTAAATTGTGGCCTCCCGCCGCACCGCGCAGATAAAGTCACGCCAAACGTAGCCTAAACTACGTTTGCATTAATGGATACATGGATCCTTTCTAAAAAGAAAACTTTTCAATAATTACCCTGCATGCCACATAATATATATATATATAAAGTACACAGAATTTTAATATTTTCAGATGATAAAATTGGACTCGCCCAAAAGTTTGGGGCAATTGATACGCAATCAACAAATTTCCAAAATGAATCTCGAAGCTTGACATGAATCTTGAGATAATCTTTTGAGCAAATAATATTCAAACTTCAACTAAGAGTTTATCAGAGCTCCGATTTCAGTAAACTTAAGAGTCAAACTTACTGGATAGATGGGACGAACCCTACGATACCAAAATTGGTTCAATCCAAGTCATTTCAAGCTCAGATCAAGTCATAAAACCCCCCTTGAAGCTTTTTGGGCATATTTGGAAGGTCAATCAGATGTTGAATCTGGTGAGCTTATGGTTGAATTGATCGTGTCAACAAGACGAATCTAATAAGTTTAAAATCGCTCAATTCCGACATCATTAAAACCCTTAAATTTTCATGAAATACTATCTAATCGATGGAATCTCTTCACGTCGTCTGATTAAAGCGGTTCATATTCCCTCATTAATTGCAATCAAAATTGTATATATAGAATCCCACCCCTCTCATGAGGAAATGGAGCTTGAAGCCTGAAGAGGTGCTTGAAGCCTGAAGAGGAACTTGAAGCCTAAAAGAGAGTTGAAAGCCCGAAGATGGAGCTTGAAGCTACAAAGTTTCCACTGTTCATCATTTTTATGCAGCCAAATAAAGTAAACATAAAATAAATATTATTAGAACTTCAAGAGTAAAAGAACCATTATTTGGGTTAATTGCTTGTATTGTAAAACAACATTTGTCTTCTAAAATCGGTTAGCCCGTCTCTCTCATGAATTTCCTGATTATTTCAAATCATAAAAATAGGTGTGATTTGACTCACAACTCTCTCAACTTTATGCGATTTTAAATATTTAATGGACGACAACTCCTTAAGGTGGTTAGTGGGTCAACAAATAAAAGTGTAAAATTAGTGATCTCCTACACTTTATACCTTGTTTTTTATGAATTATTATTGGGCATTTACATGCCTGCCATCCACTTCCTACGTACTTAGATAGCTAACATATAAACTTTAAAGCACCTAGAAAAATTGTATCATATCGCAAAATAGTAAGAGTAAGTAAAGCATGCTAGGAAATATAGTAGTTTCGAAAAGTAAAAGAGTAGAAGCTAAAGGCACAAACTTATGCGTAATGGCCAATATCCGCTCCCCAAGTCCTCTCAGGATTCTTAACAATTCCTCCTTTAGCCATTGTAAGGCGAAGAAGCAACTTCTACTCCAAGCAACGGATATACCCTCTTCTACTCCAATTGAAAAAAGCGTCACACTAGCCCACTAAGTAGTTGCACCAAGATCTACAAGAGGTTTTTTAGATCAAAGAGTAGTGCTCATAATAACTGCGTCTTCAATGATAACATTATAAGAAAGATAACCATTGGTGCATACCCACAAGAAAAACCCTCCTAGGATGAGCTAATAAAGAAAAAAAGAGAACCACTCAACAAAAATAGTTTATCTTTGCTATCCTTGTATGTCACCATCCTCACACATATTTTAATAAATATCAAGTTTAGGGTTAAAGATTAGGTAAAAAATGTTAATGCTTATAAAAATAGAGTAATAGTTGACTATTTAGTATTATCAACGTCGTATAGTATGAGTAGCTCAATAAAATCTTAACACTTAACCCCCATAAATTAAATTTCTGGATTTGATTAATTCAAGAAACTCATCCATATGGTTTGATGTAAATCTTATAATATGATCAATTTAATTTTTGAATAAATCAAATGTTGAAATTGGTAATTAGTTATGTAAAATAAAGCTGATTGTATATTATAATATTCATTAAATAAGATTATTAACATAAATTTTAATTAATGAAAGTTTATCATACTGTAATTTCACAATGTAAATAATCTCATATAGTATGATCTATATAGTATATTACAATCAATTTTTATTAATTTGAATTGATTACTAATTTAGTTTAATCTTATACAATTCTTAATGTGTTTGCATGAATTCTAATTATCTTAATAACTTTTATACTTAGTGTAGCTTCAACCTTGACATTTTTTAGCCATTCTGATTTTCTTGATTTAACACATTTATTAAATTACATATTCCTAAATTGGCCTTACACTGCTAAGCTACGAGCTTCATTAGAGTTTTATATATGTTCGTCTTATTGTGTCCCCAATATTTAAATCTCTCTCTTTTACTGTATACTTACAATGTTAGCAGACAAACTAGTACAAATCTAAATTAGTAATATTAAATAAAATAAATTATGCTTATGATTATTAAATTATTATGTTACTATTATAAGCTCATAGGTTAAAAGTTTGAGATTACTTATATATATATAT
>NW_018218784.1:0-797 GCF_001263595.1 Phalaenopsis equestris
AGACTCAATCAAATCACTTTGGGTTTGATCCTATGCACTCGTTTATGTGAGACAAACACATCCATACAGTAATCATGTAATAGGATTAAGACTAATTAAATGAAGAATCAAAATAGGCTCATGAGGGAGAGAAGTTTTATACCTTTGCTCTGAGAAGTAAAGCTTCGATCAAAGAGTCTCGGTACGTTTGTTGTGATCCAAAGAGGCTAAGGATTGAGTCTCTGGGCTTGGGGTGAGGCCTAGAGCCTAGATACGATTTTGATCATGACCGAATTTGGGTGTTGGTCTAGAGCTATGGTAGAGGCTCTGTGTTAGGGGAATTTGATGGGGCTTTAGCTCCTTTCACCGTTGTAAAGGTGTGGGATAGTTCAATTTGATTTTGGTGGAGTTTAAAGTCCAAATTGAATGGTTCAAATAATCAAGGAAGGTGTTTTGAAGATTTTTCATGAAGGTATGGAGTGGAATTTTTGGGGCTAAGGCCCTCAATTTGGTGAAATTTTAGGGCATGGCCAATTTGGGGCACATTTGGGGCTTTTGGACTTAGGTTGAAATCAAATTAAATTGAGGTCTTACCAAGGCCAATTAAAGGTCAATTTTGATGTGTGGGAATGTTATGAATATTTTTCAACACAAATTGTGGCTAATTGAGTAGGCTATGGGTTCAATTTGGTGGAATCAAGTCGTAGGGCCAAATTTGGGGTTTTGGTCTAATTTTGGTTTAAATAAGAAATGTGGTCCAAATGACGGGTCAATTGAGTTTGTATTTAGTCTAGATTGGTCATATCAAGGGTGAATTT
>NW_018218785.1:0-11585 GCF_001263595.1 Phalaenopsis equestris
TCCAAGTTCCTTGAGGTAAGAGCTTTACTTCTAAGCAAAAAATTTGGATTTTCACTATATATTTTGAACACATTTGGAGAAATTTGAAAATGCACTATTTGTGGTGAAAATTGAGAAAAAATCTATGAAAATTACATGGGAAGTGTAGATTATACTTTGGAAGTTTAGTTTAGTAATTTAGACTTGATTTTTGAAGTTATTTTTGGAATTTATAAAATTTGTAGAATGTCACCAAGAATGAAGAAGAGCGAAAGAAGGAACCCTTTCAATTCGAGTAAATTAATTAGTTTGAAGGCTCAGGATCGGTACAGTGATGCATTGTAATCATGGAAACTTATTCAGGAGAGGTGTTTTAGGAATCCAGGTGGAGACGTAGAGGATTTGATCGTTCGCCGATAGTGGGAATGATTCTGTTGTTTCTCTATTGTGGAGGTTATTTTTGTTGTTAGGGAGTTCTATGCAAACCTCCCTGAGGCTGAAGACAATAGAGTCATGGTTCGAGGAAATGTTGGTACCTTTTTCACTTGAGGTAATCAACTTATTTTATCATCTGCCACCTGATACGTTATGCTTTTATGCAAATTATAGTCCAACTGAAGTGGATTTAGACGAGATTATTACTTACTTGACTATTGGGAGAGGACTTTGGAAGATCACTAATGAGAGGAGAGTCAACTTCCCAACTTCAAAGTTATGTGCACCTTCAAAGGACTGGCACTATTTTATTTATGCTCGTCTGCTACCAAAAAATCATCTCAGTGAAGTGACCAGGGAGAGATAGCAATAATAAATTATTGTACCCAGGAAGGAAATCTCATCAACATATGAGCTTTGATTTGTCATACTACCATCAGTTCTGCCATTACCGTTACTACTGTAGGTCTGGGATTTGCTTCCTCAATCTTTTCTTTGTTTGAGGAGGCTGGAGTTAAATATGATAGTTGGGAGGAAGTGTTGTGACCTCTAAAGCCCATCACTAAGGTGAATGTGAAAACTTATTCTGATCATTCTATTTTTGGCTAGAGAGGAGGTTTTTTTAGGAGTTATGGAATAAAGACGTCTGCTGCTTAGCATTCTATTTTTGGCTGGAGAGGAGGATTTTCTCGGAGTTATGGAATGGAGACGTCTGCTGCTTCTACCTCTGCTTCTTCTACATCTAGACCATCTACCTCACATGCTTCTACATCTAGAGGTGAGTCTACTGAGACCCAATATCATATATTGCAGAGGATGATGGATACTATTAACTATAACGCTGATAGGGTACAAAATTTAGAGCATTTTACAGATCATACTGATAGGTATAATAGAAGAAAAAGTGATTATGAAGAGAAATTTCACTCATCTTTGGATAGTCTCATTAGGGGTAGCCAAGGAGTGCAATTTCCTCCATATCCGAAATACCCTGATTATGAGCCTGCAAAATTTTGGGATAGCGGTGATTCAGAGGATGAAGAGTAGAACTGAGAGATTTATTTTATGATATTAATATGATATGAACTATGTGGTCCGAGCTTGCTACATTTGTATATGTGTGTTGATTTGAACAATGTGATGTGGTTTGGACTTTTATGTTTAAGTGACAATTATGATGTGATGTGTTTTCATGTTTTTGACTTAAGACATGTATGTATGTTTACTTATTTAGATATTGTGATGCGTGAGACTTTAATTTTTAATTTTATTGTAATGTTTGTGTTAGTTAGTAGTTTGTTTTAAAATTCTAGGGTAGTAACTGTTGTGAGTTTTGTGATTTAGTTAGTTTAGAACTTAACTTAATTCTAGGTCTTTTGAAAAGTTAAAAATCTTGCGAGCGTAAATCTTAAATTTGAAACTTAAGCAACTGCTACCTTGTATTTTTCTTTTATCATATTTGTGAGTTTGTTTTTATGTTGAGATTGTGAAGTCAAGTTAGTGTGTTAGTTCACTTTTATGTTATATCCACTGTTTAGAAGTCTATTTAATCTCTTCATGTTGAATTGAAATGAAAATATTAGGAAATTTGATCAAAATTAATTTTGCTCCTGTTTTTAATTTTATACTTGTATCATTAGGGTATAAAAATTCCTGTAAGTACGCTATTCTTGTTTTCATTCCATTTTATTTTATACGGTTTTAAATGTCAATAATTTGTGATGATTCAAACTCTGTTCTTCATTTAGTTTTTGATCTAGCCAATTGAAATGTTAAAATGTGTTGAGAGACATATGATCCAAAAGGCCTGTGATTTTTACATTATAGTGTGAGTCACATTCGATTCCATGGGAGAGGATGTCATCCATGGGGTTGAATGCAAATAAATAAGAAAATATAATTTGTTAAATGCATAATTAGAGATTTTAAGGTGACAGATTAAAATCCCCAATTTGGTCCAGTTCATCAGAAACAAATGCGAGATTATTAGCCTTCAGGTGAAGGAGTAGTGAGAGCTCTGGAGTGGCAGTCGGTATCCTCCTAATCTAACCACAAAATTAGAGACCAACTCTAGATTAGTCAATGTTCTTTATGCACTTGAAAGAGGGTAACGAGTAGGATTGCTCCTATCTGACACAAAACAATTTTTATATATTTTTAAATGATTTTAGTTTCTTCAAAATCCATATACTCATTGTGAAGGGGAAGGATGCTTTCTTAAATTTGAATGCTTTGTCACAAAAACTTGTTTGGATTTCATAAGTTTGCTTTTGAAAGTTTAGTAATTAGTTTAATTAAACTAGTTTCTTTTATCTGCATTTTATTTAGCATACACTTAATTATTTTAGATTAAAATTTTGTACTTTAGTTTTGTAGTTTGAATAGTGTTTTATTTTATAGTCATAAGAATTTACCTATAAGCATTTCCAACTTCCTTAAGTGATCGATATCTAGGGCTCCATTATAGCCCTTTATTACTTGAGTGATGCGTATATTTGCATTATTATTATGGGATTTGGTAGTTTAAAGATTCTTAGAAGATAAAATTATTTTTATGAAAGTTATTTTTGTTTGGTTTATGATACACCTAAAATATATAGTGTTTTTAGACACATTTTTATAACTATTTTTTAGATATTGCGCTTTAACGGAAGATATTTTGTGTTTTTCTTGTAGATCTAGGTAGAAAGGTGAAAAATGCTTAAAGAAGTGAAAAAGGATCAAATTTAGAGCAAAAAGGTGAAAAATGTGCAAATGAGTTTTGGCACCTAAGCACTAGATCCGGTGCTTAAGCGCCCGTTAAACAGAGAAGGCCGTGCTTAAGCACCAGAGGCCCCACGCTTAAGCGCCAATGGCAATTATTGGATGAGTAAATTTGGTTTTTGTGAATTTTGAAGAGGTTTTTCAGGCACCTATTGGCTTAATAGGTGGTTACAACCACCATGGACGAAAATTATTGAAAGGATGCTTCTCTTGGGAAAATACATCGAATTAAGACACATTTTGAAGAGATACCAAGGCACCTTATGGAGAATTATAAAAGAATAAAGATTGGGACTTTGAAAGAGGTTTTGAAAGTACTGGGAAAGTTTTGAAAGTTCAAAATTTGGGGAGTTAGTTGGAGTGATTTTCAAGTACCACATATTTATCTTTTTTTTATTTTAGTTTTATATTGAGAGTGTTGTAAAAGAGAAGAGATTCAAAGGAACTTTAAGAGTTTGGTGGAGGACTTGAGAAAAGTTTTTATCTTTTGTTTTATACTACTTTTGGTTTTAATTGAGACTTGTTGTTGGTTTGACAATGATTTCTACTTTTAAACTAAAGTGTGGTTTTGTTTTCTGAATGGATTCTGAGTAGTTTTCTTTATCTTTCTTCTTAAAATGATAAGTAATTAAGTGTTGTATGGAAGTTGTGGAGTGTATTGATCCTTAATGTTGGAAGAATTTGTGATAATTTAAATTCATGTACTTCATTTACTTCTTAATTTGGCCAATCCATATGTTAAAATTTGTTGTGAGAACATGTAAGAACCGGACTGATATTGTCTCAGTCAACAATTGGAAAGAATCACATGAGGTTGTATGAATGAGAATGTAGTTCATATGATTGAGTGCAAATAAATAGAAAATATTCATTGATGGGTGTAGAGTTAGAGGACTTTAAAGTGATAGGTTGAAGCCCCCAACTTGGTTTATTGTTTTAGGTTCTGATACGAGAATGTTAAGGAGGAAATTGAGGGAACTCTAGAATGAGATCTAGTATCTTCCCTGCCTAGCCAATGTTCTTTATAGCATCTCTAGTAAGGGTAAAGAATATTATTTCTCCTATTTAGCACAACACAATATACATACTTCCACAAAAGAATTCCTATACTTATAACAAATTCATAATAAGGAGAAAAATATTTTCATATTTAATGTGTTTCTTCTATAAAAACTAAAATTATCTTTTTAAGTTTGTCTAGTTTTTGTCAAAATATTAAAATTACTAAAAATATTTAAACTTTCTTGACTGCAAAAACGTCTTTAGTTTAAATAATTATCTTTTTAAAAATAAAAAGTTTTCCGAAAAGTGCATATTGCATATCTTCCCTCTAGGTTCGATATTCAGGTCTTAATCAAAAAGTCCTATATTACTTGATAATGATATATTTACTTGTGTAGTATCTAAGTATATATAAATTAAAAGTTAAATTCTTATTTTTTTCAGGATCAAGTTTTTGGTTTTGTTACGAAATAAGAAATATAAGTGAAAAATATAATCAAAATTATTTCTATATTGTTGCATATAAGCAGTTATCAGGGATCAAAGCACACCACACGTATTGGTGTTGATCGACGAGATCAACAGAACCAACATGAATTTCTAAGTCAACAAACCTAGAAGGAGGAGCAGAATTGGAAGACAATTATTTTTGCTGGGAAATTGACAAGTGAATATCCAATCAAAACGAGAACTTGGAACTCTCATTGGGATTAGAAGGTGGATTTCAAATTATCAAGTTTTAGGTGTATAATGGAGGATGAAAATTAGGATCTAGGTGTTGACCCTAAAATGGGAATTGAAATTCAGATATTAATCTCATAAGAATAATAGGATGATATACTCCACTTAAGGTGGTCTTGAATCGATCTCGAAGATGTGGATATGATGCCTTGAATTAATCAAAGAGCTTATTCCCTAAACCTCTAAAATTTGATGTTTGGACCATTGCAAAGCAATGCATAGTCGGATGTTGGAATCCTCTTCCTCTAAAATATTATAGAATTTGATTTGAAAGATTGCAATAGGAGAGCACTCCTAAAGCAAGGCAAAATTGGATATAAAATTCTCAACTTCTAGAATTTCATATTTGAAAGATTGTGATAAGAGTGGACTTCTAAAGCAACGGAAAATCGGATATAAAATCCTCAACCTCTAAGAATTTGATTTAAAAGATTGCAATAGATGGGGAATCCTAAATGAATGTGAAATCGGATATAAAATCCTCGACCTCTAGAATTTGATATTTGAACAACTGCAAAGCAATGCGGAATCGAATATCTGAATCTTCATCCTCTAAAATTTGATTTGCTTTGGAATCATATTGCTATGTTGGGGATGAGAGCACGATGACTGACATCCAACTCAAGAGGTAGTGGACACAGATCAGATTAAGAAGGAAAGCACAATGACTAACCTCTAAATCAAGGGCTAATCAGGCAAGGTAAATTTACTACATTGGGGAGGAAAGCTCGATGACTAACATCCAACCCAAGAGGTAGTAAAAAAAATTAGGTTAAGAAGGAAAGCTTGACAACTAACATCAAACTCAAGAGCTGATCAAGCAAGGTAAATTTACTACATTGGGGAGGAAAGCTCGATGACCAAAATCCAACCCGAAAGGTAGTAGACGCAAATCAGGTTGAGAAGGAAAACACAACGACTAACATCCAACCCAAGAGCCGACCCGGCAAGGTCAATTCACTACATTGGGGAGGAAAGCTCAATGAATCACATCCAAACCAAGAGGTAGTGGACATAGGTCAGGTTGAGAAAGAAAGCACGATGACTAATATCAAACTCAAGAGCCGATCAGACAAGGCAAATTTACTACATTGGAAAGGAAAGTTGAATGACTCACATCCAACCCAAGAGGTAGTGAACACATATTATGTTAAGAAGGAAAGAACAACAATTAACATCTAACTCAAGAGCCGATCAGGCAAGGTAAATTCACTACATTGCGGAGGAAAGCTCAATAAACCAAGAGGTAGCTGGAAAAGAATTAACGTCTCAGTACTGTCTCCGAGAACAAAATGGAAATAGTGCAGAGAATTTGTGTTGTTGAGCTCATAGATATGTTTCATGTGAAGGTCAACATTTGTGAGGAAAATTTATGAAGTTTGTCATATTTTGTGCAGAATGTGAAATTTCGAGGGGATGTGAAGAAAAATGGTGTAGACTAGGATAGTCGCGCTACACAAGCAAAGAGTAAGAAACCTCAAACTCGAGATAAACAAACTCAATAAATTTATCATTTTCTTTTCTTGTTGTTTTTATCACATTTAATTATCAAAATATATTTTCAAAATTTAATTTTTGTTGGTTGATTTTCAAAAATATTTTAAGTTTTAATATGAGGCTTTCATTGTATTGTCCTTTGTTCATGTAATTTAGAACCAACGCATGGTTCTGTGGCTCTTTATCCATCGCACAAAGAGGGAAATTTGACAAGAAAGTTGAAATCAGAAAGAAATTTCATTAATCTACTTCAAATATGAGTTACAGACTGAGTGCATGCTGAAGTATCAAAAGACAACATGTTGAATACATTTGAAACATCATATACTTAATACATATCATAAGATGAACATATCCGATACATATCTCATCATATATGTTGCATCAGAACACGTTATAAAAAGGTGTCCACTGACTATCCATCCTTAGTGGGGTGAGCTCCTGATCAAGCT
This sequence comes from Phalaenopsis equestris, assembly GCF_001263595.1. NCBI lineage: Eukaryota > Viridiplantae > Streptophyta > Magnoliopsida > Asparagales > Orchidaceae > Phalaenopsis > Phalaenopsis equestris. The sequence continues at coordinate 6,870 of NW_018218785.1, forward strand.
AACCTACTAAGCCACACTCCAGGACAAAAACTCCCTTTATGTGTACTTAGAGGTGAAAATTTCTCATAGCTCATAAGGTTGTAGTTCTTTAAATACTGGGTCCGGACGGAACCCCCATGGTATCTTGCTATCTTGAATTCTTCTAAATGTTACAGATACTCTTGGATATTGCACTCTCGGGATGCAGTGTTTGGCCAGATCGGCCTCATTTCCTTTTATGACCAGTACTGAACCCATCTGCAGCAAAAACTCAACGGACCCTCTGAATTCCCTGGGGCCAATGATGTCGATTTCTCTTCCAAAGAGTATGTTGCTTTTTCTCATGAAAGACACTGTGCACAAAGGTCTAATAAAGTCATGGTGATCAATATGGGGAGGAATGCAATTCCACTTCTCGTAACTATTAATTATGTAGTTGTTTGGGATGCAGTCGGGTGGTAGTATACTCTATCAAATCATCCTCTTGCCAATTCTTTTTATTCCATAAGGCATTGGATCCACCTCATTGTATCTCAAGATTCTTGGGGGGTTCCCTTGCCTGTCTTCAATAAAATTATAGCAACAACGACATTGAGTGGCTATTATACCTTTCCCGCACATCTATTTCTGCGACTCTGAATAAGTTCTTAGCCTCAACTGACCAACTCGAGCTCTATCCCTCGGGTTGAATAAAATTCTTTTTTCATCATTTTTTGAGAAAACCACAGTATACATCTCCAAGCCTTATAAAATGTTGGCAATTTTACCTCAGACTTCTTCGTAGAACTTAAACTCTCTTCTTTTTACTCTGCACATTCTCTCTAATTGTTTTGTAGAAACCTCCTTAGACTGTCATGGTGGTTCTCTCATCTCAAAACCTTCAAGAACCCATGTCTGGTCTGTTTCAATAGGCAATGGGATGTATGACTCGGCATCTGGATGCACTGCCTCCTGGCATCCCACACTAGCGGCTGTGAACTCTTGAAAAGAACTATAGAAATCCAAATGTAGGACATTGCATCTTGGGCATTCAACAAATACTCCTCCAGTATATGCTCACACGGGAATCTCAACATTGCATAGTGGGCAACCCTTGTAAGATTCATGAGGTTTTTCTATCTGTATCAGTTTTGTGGTCGGTTCTATCTCGTCCTATGTATCAGGTGGGCTAGAAGAGGTCTCCTTCATGCATCACTCATAAATCTTCCCTTCAAGAATTAGAAGTAGACCTGCTACTTCTTTCTGCCGCCTTCTTTCTTCTCGTAATAAGGCTTTATGTTTGCACCTATTGACATTGCGACACTGATTTATTCTGAGCGGTGCATCTGACATTCTTTCTTCATCGGCACCTACTATATCCCCTGTCGGAGCAGTCATCAGGGACTGTAGATGATTGGCTCCCTCGATTTGGATGTAACTGTTGAGTGATCACTTTCTTCCTCTTCCATGAGGAGTCTTCTCTGGTGCCCATATTTAACAGAGACGGTAATCCCTCCTTTCCTTGATGACTGACGACGTCCACAGGGGACTCTCATAGTCTACGTTAACTTGGCTGAAGTCTATCTCAAAGTTTATGACGCCACCCTGAGCAGCCTGTTGACCTCATTTTTAGTGATGTTTAGTTTTCTCTTAGGATTCAGGGTCTAGCCTTAGGATTCTTCCTTTGAATATCTTAGACCCTTAGAAATGGAACCCACCTCATTTTAGAAATCCAAACTGCTTCTATACTCTTTTGAAGTTCCGCGTGCGGATTTTGACCTCTAGCATGTAGGAGGTTGAAACTAACATGAGGAAACTCAAAAGGAGTCTCTATAGGACCTTTAAAGTTCCAGGATGCCCTTTTGCACAATTTTCACCTTTGCACGCATAAACCTCACGATTCGTTCAGTCGACACATTCAATTACTACAATTCACATCATTTGTGATGTTATTCGTTGAAAGCTTAAATGAATTTTTTTGAAATGATCGACCGCAAACCAAAATTTTGACAAAAAAAATTGAATTTGACGCGTTTTTTGACTCGATCGTCGACGAGGTTGCCCGAAAGACCCTGAAAGCAAAACGGACTTCCGGTGCGTCCGAAATGTCAATTTTAGCTAGGAAGGACACTCATTTTGTTAGGGCGCCACACACGAATAAATTGCACGAAATTTGATATTTTTTTTATAAATAAAAAAAGAATCTTTATTTCTAATCCCTAAATCCCTAAACCTTGCCCTCTCATTCACAATTCTTCCAGGGCATGATTCTGACCAAACTCCTTATTCCTCATGAGAGATTGGCCAGCGGTCCCTCTCCCGTCCTCAAATCTCTGGCAAAAGCTTCTACCTACTCCCTCTGTCGAGCTCCGGCTTTTCCCTCCCATACCTCTGCAATTCTTGTCGTTTCCTTCGCTCATCTCTTTCGCGTCGACTCACCGCAGGTAGGTTTGGGTAGGCTCTTCCCCTCCCTTCTGACTATAAAAACCCCATTTAATACAAAACGGACTTCCGGTGCGTCCGAAATGTCAATTTTAGCTAGGAAGGACACTCATTTTGTTAGGGCGCCACACACGAATAAATTGCACGAAATTTGATATTTTTTTAAAATAAAAAAAGAATCTTTATTTCTAATCCCTAAATCCCTAAACCTAAAGTCACGCACGCAAGGGCACCTCTCATTCGAGATTCTTCCAGGGCACGATTCTGACCAAACTCCTTGTTCCTCATGAGAGATTGGCCAGCGGTCCCTCTCCCGTCCTCAAATCTCTGGCAAAAGCTTCTACCTACTCCCTCTGTCGAGCTCCGACTTTTCCCTCCCACACCTCTGCAATTCTTGTCGCTTCCTTCGCTCATCTCTTTCACGTTGACTCACCGCAGGTAGGTATGGGTAGGCTCCTCCCCTCCCTTCTGACTATAAAAACCCCATTTGGGGAGTTCCTTAGGGTTGGCAGAATTTTTGCAAGGGAGAGGTGCTGCCAGATTTCCATTTGAATCGCTTTGGTTGCCTTGAATCATTGTCAGTTTGCTCTTCACTTTGGGAGAAATTTTGTTCATGCTTAGGGAATGGTTAAATGGTTGGTAGTTTCATGTGATACTTAAAAATCTTTTTGTTCTTTTGCTTGGCCGAAAATCCATATGTTGGTGCTTAGAATATGCTTGTTTCATGTGATATTTAGGGGCTCTTTTTTGCTCCTTCTTGGTTGGCCAAAAATGTAAGCTTGGGGGTTTGATGTTTGGCATGTTCCATTTAAAATTGTTGTAGTCGTTTGTTCCTCTTTTGGTTGGCCAAAATTCATGCTTGGGATGTTTGAGATTTTCATTGTTTTCATATGAAGTTTAAGGACTCTTTTTTGTACCTTTTAGTTGGCTCAACTCTTGACTTAAGCCATAATCACATGTGAGAAAATCTGAAATTTACTTGGCCTTTGAGCTTGGAGCTTGCTTTGTACATGTGTAAAACTTGAAAATTTACTTGTGGCTTTTAAGCCTCATTCACATGCTAAAATTTGGAACTTTGGTTTGCATTTTGAAGCCTCTTTCACATGTTAAAGTTAACATGTTTAGTTTATATCTTAAAGTGACTCTCTCATGGCTTAAGATTGGAAGTTGTAGGTGGAATGTTGTACTTTCTTTCTCTATGCTTCTTAAGCTTCAAATATATAATATTTTAAAAGGATGGCTTGCATAATTTATGCTGTCTAGCATACTTTGAACTTAGGGCTTCACCCGTTTGAAGCATGGGAGAATTGGTTTATCATATGCAATTTTCGGATTTGAAACTTGTCACTTTTGAAACACTCATGAATGAGGTCATGCAAGCTTGTTTTTCACTCATTTCACTAAGGCTTCATATACATAACATCAAGGCTTCAATTTAGCACATTTTTCACCTCACTCCATGCTTTAACATTGTTTGAAAGTCGCTAGTTCATATGGAAATGTTTCGATGAACTTATGTGCAATTTTCAGATTTGGAAATAGCCATGGTTGAAACACTCATGAATGAGGTCATGCAAGCTTGTTTTTCACTCATTTCACTAAGGCTTCATCTACCTCACATACAGGCTTCAATTTCGGCCTTTTGCACACTCTCCAACCCATTTCATGCACAAAAGAGGTTTTTATCAATCTATACTTGTAAAAAATGAAGAATTTGCACTTGTGATGTTACATTGGATGAACCTAAGTCATGTTTACACTTGCTTAGATGAAAAATCTGCACTTATATGATTAGGAGGAGTGAGTTTGAATGATTTATATGTTTGCTTAAATGCAAAATATGCATTTATACAATTACTTTGGGATGATTTACTCATGCGCCTATACAAGTTGATCTTGGTTAATGTGTGTTAGAAGAGAGGAGCTTTGGTGGATAAAGCCTTGTGTTGGAATGATTATTTCTAAAGTACTTGTGATGATTTGTTATTGCATATGTCAGAGGGCTTTGACTCGTTGAAAAGTATAGAATGTAAAGGTGAATTAGGAGAGCTTAAAATGGTTTTTGAGGCCCCCTTTGTGCTTGGATAGGGGCTTTGTTTTGGCCATTCAATGGCTCAAATTTTGCCTCATGAGGGGCACGACTTTCGTGGCTTTCAAGTCACATTTAGTGAGTTGGTTTTGTGGCTTTCTTTGGTTTTGTGGCTTTCGACTCGCATTTAGGGAGTCGGTTTTGTGACTTTTGAGTTGCCTTTAGTGAGTCAATTTTGTTGCTTTTGAGTCAGATTTAGCGAGTCTTATTTAGTGAGTCGGTTTTGA
>NW_018218786.1:0-3009 GCF_001263595.1 Phalaenopsis equestris
ATATATATATATATATATATATATACATATATATCCAAATATTTTTCATAGCTTAAATGAAAGAGCACTATATCTCAAATCCTGTATCTATTCTGAAAGATAAATGCAAGACTTGAGGATGAGGCTCGATCAAATAAACTAAGAAATATATGACATTCGTTTGGTCTGCGAAACCATTTTATTTGCTGATAAGTTCCTCTATTTAATATGGAAAATTAAATATGGTTTATATTAAGCTGTGTTTAGAAAAGCTTTCTATTGGGGAAAACCCCTATAGTTAACTACATCATAGATAACTGAGATCACCTAAGAAAACTCTCAATAATAATCAGTAAATATTATCTTCAACAGGTCAAAAGGATTGGACTTTTCAACAAGATCGGACAAAGAGGTGCGAAAGTGGAATTGTTCAATTTTGGAATATTTTGTTGTAGAGTCCAAAGGAGGAAGAACTAGGGGATGTCATAGATCTGGATGAGAACCTGGGATGTCATAGATCTGGATGAAAACCTCAATGACTGCCTAAGCTATCCTAATGTTTGGCTTCAGTTTTGAGGAGAAATATTTAAATATTTTATCTTGCTAATTTTATTTATCTCGGGCTTACATTTGTGTGAAACGATCACACAAATAGCTTGGAAAATGTGAGGATTTAGGTTACGACGGACGACAACCTCCAAATCTTAAGACAAGTTAGGGCTTATATTGTACAGCAGAGCTATACAAAAACATAAAGAAAAAGTTGAAGATTTATGTTTCATAAGCAAATAAACTCAAAATCATATGGCTTGTTGTTTAATTCTATGGAAAGAATTTTATTTAGCTGATGTAGACGTGTTTTGCTGTTGAAGATGGTTGTGCTGCCCCCAATGCTCACGACAATGCTAGCTCCAAGCTCCTTGCCGTAACAAATTTAAGTTTTTTAGTGTGTCAGGTTTAACCCTTAATGACACGTGATGATGGGAGAGATTTTTGGTTAAGGCAAGGAGCTTGGAGCTAGCATTGTGGGCAGCACAGCCATCTTCAATAGCAAAACACGTCTACATCAAATTCGTAAAGGGTTAAACCTGACACACTAAAAAACACTACAACACAACCATCCTAAATTAAGGGATTTATGCCCAATTTGGGGTAAATTTGGGGATTTTTGGACTTGGGTTGAAATTAAATGAAATTGAGGCTTCAAAAAAGCCAAATGAAGGTCATTTTTGGTGTGTAGGAGTGTTATAAAATATTTAGGATCCAAATTGGGGCAAATTAAGTAGGCTATGAGGTTCAAATTGGTGGGATTAAGTCATAGGGCCAAAATTGGGGGTTTGACTTAGATCAAGATTGAGCTCAAAGCATGGGCCCATGGGCCAATTAGGCTTGGATTTGGTTTATATTGGCCATATGAAAGGTGAATTTGAGTTTAGAATTGAAATTGAGGGAAATTGGGACCAAATTGATGGACATTTAAAGTAAATTTGGGGTAATTGGGTCTTTAAAGGTAATTTGGGGGGGGGAGGGGGGGAGGAGAAAAGGTTCAAATTGGTTTTGGAGACTTGAAGTGATTTTGGAGGTTTTGAGAAAGTTTGGGGTGCCAAGGGTATTTTTGTAATTTTGGAAATTTTGGGGTATTTTGATAATTTTGGAATTTTTGGGTGACTTTGGGTAATTTGGGTATTTTGAAATGGTTTGAATTGATTTTTGAAAAAAAATTGAGTATTTTGAGTGACTTTGGGGATTTTTGGCCAAATTTAAGGTTCCAAGGGCATTTAGGTAATTTGGGTGGATTTAGGAGCAAAAGACCAAGTTGGCTATTTTTGGTAAAATTGGGAACCCAACCACCATATGTTAACTATGGACCAATGGAATCCCTAATTGGGTCCTCTATGTACTGGTCTTGGCTAAACCCTAGCCTAGGGCTAGTGGGTTTAAGGTTTTGAGTGATTGTGGGTTAGAGTGAGTGTAGGTGAGTGAACTAGCTCCTGACCAACACCCAGGGCTAACCCTAAGGTCAGACAGTCTTATGACTGACCCGACCTATTAAGTACTAGAGGTTAGGACTAATATGTGGAACTTCAAGTTGAGCAAGGAGGAGTCTAGAATTTCTAATGGTGAGGGTTCATTTTCTAGTTTTCTAGGAATAGTCGCAGGAAAGTCATATGGCTAGAGCTTAGGAAACTAAAGAGGGAAAACTAAATCTCAACCAAAAGTGAGGTCAACAAATGGACCCCCAATAGGTTTGGTGTGCTGGGCAAGAACACCGCACGTTTTGGCGTTGACCGACGAGATCAACAAAACCAATACAAATTCCTAAGTCGAGAGACATAGAAGGAGTTTAGGATTTTGTGTGCTATTTGTTTCCGCTGGGGAATTAGCAAGCGAACATTTAATCAAAATTAGGAGGTAGAAACTCTCGCTTGGGATTGGAGAGTGGGTTTGAGTTATCTAACTTTAGGTGCTTATAGAGGATGGAAGCCGATGTTTAGGTGCTTTCCTCGAGGTGGAAATTGAAATTTAGGTATCAATCCCAAAAGAAAGTCAGAATTTAGGTATCGACCTCAAAATATAGGAATCAAAATTTAGGTACTAATCTCGAAATGAAAATTGAAATTCAGGTATCAATCTCGAAAAGATAGTCAGAATATAGGAGTCAGAATTTAGGTAGTGATCTCGAAATTAGAATTGAAATTTAGGTATCAATCTTAGAAAGAAAGTCAGAATATAAGAATCAGAATTTAGGTACTGATCTTGAAATGAGAATTGAAATTTAATTATAAATCTTGAAAAAAAAGTTGGAATTTAAGGATCAGAATTTAGTTACTGATCTCGAAATGAGAATTGAAATTTAGGTATCAATCTCGGAAAGAAATTCAGAAGTTAGGGACCAACCTCGAAAGAAGAGAATCAAAAGTTAGGGACTGATTCTGAAATGAGGGAATCAGAAGTTAGGGACTGGATTCTAAAATGAGAATTAATTTTAAGGATTAATCTCAAAAAGAGAGTCGGAAGTTAGGGATCGAC
>NW_018218787.1:0-28560 GCF_001263595.1 Phalaenopsis equestris
ACCCCACAAACCAACCCGAAATAACGCCGACATAAATTATTAAAGAAAACAAAATCAAAATTCACCTAAAAATTATTAGGTCAACTTAAAATCAAATAATAAAATTCGGAAAATCCAAATATAAATCCATAACTAAAGTCAAACATAACTAAAATTCCTAAAATAAAGAAAACTAAAATTAAATTAAAACAAAATACAAAAATTATTGAAAATAAGATAATTAAATCAACCAAAATCAAACATTACGTAACAAATTTAAAATGTAAACTAAAGATGCTTTAAATTAAAATTAACAACATTAAAATGAAAGTCAAAAAATTAGAATCAATACTTTACATTTCACACTAAAACCATCCCAAACCCAAATCCATCAGCATCAACCCCAATCGAGCATCTTAAATCTAAATTCACCCAAACTAAGCATAATTATGGAGCTAATTAAACTCATCCCATCTCCAAACCCAATATCCAAAGCTCATGATAGACAAAACCCAAACTATTAATTTCCTTATCCAATCTACTTAGCCATCGAGAAAAAAGAAAAAATAAGCCAAGCCATAACTACAGCCAAAGCACTCTTCCTCATGATAATTCACATCAAGCATATCCATGAATTGCCTCCTTGAGCCAATAATCCAAGACAATTAAAAAAAATCCCATGCACTCTTCTCAAGAAAGATGAGCCAATGACAACAGGACCCAAGATAAACCATCATGACAAAATCAAATGAAAAAGAAATGGACCAAAACATATAAATCCTACATCCTTAAATCTTATCCAAAAAAGTCAAAACCTAATCACCAAACCCTAGCGAGTAAAATTAAATGAATAGTCCCTCTCCATAGACCAAAATGAAAACCCAAGCTCCTTCTCCCATGCTTCCTCTAGTCATTAATGAGCCATGACCCAAAAATAACAAAATGAACTAAAACTCTATTCTTTTTGAAAAAAGTCTACCAAGAACACCCTTAACTAGACTAAAGCTCCCTAGCCACTTACAATTAACCCAAACATTTCTCCATGCCTCCCATGGCCACTTGAAGCCTTCCACAAAAAGCACTAAGAAAAGAGAGAACTCCTATTCCCGTGACCAACTTTTGTATTCATGCTTTGAAACTCAAGTAGAGAGCCCACTGATCATTTCACCATTCCGTTTAATTTTAAAAATTTGAACAAGACTTAGTCAACCCAAAACTCAAACCCATTAATGCTTGAAATTGATTGTCCCATTAGAATCACCAAAACTTAAAATTAACTTCTCTATCATTTTTACCTCTCTCTGAGCCCTCCCTATCCATAATCAAACTGAGTAGGGTCTTGGTCAATTTAATACAAAGAAATATGGAGCATCAAATTGGTGCTTCGAAGAGGTTGGCCAAGGCGACCATTTATACCCTACCCAATATAGGCCACTCCTTTTGTGCAAATGTATATGCTCAATTACTATGTAGGGCGCTCAGTTTACCTCAGATCATGCCTTGGAAGCTGGATGATAATTCTTCTTTCCCACATGGACGATGAAAGATTGCCCTAAGTTTCTTCTATTCGGAATTAACAACCCATATATCATCCCGCGAAGCAATGGTTGCAAGATCCTTCAGCGGATCCTTGGTGCTTGGAGGTACTATCATTATTCAAAAAAATGAAAAATGATTCAAAAACTCATAATTAATTAATTACAAGTAAAAAAGAAAACAAAACAAAATGTTATGAACTCGATAAAGTAAGGGAAATATATGAAAAATAAAATTAAAGTCATTTCACCAATAATTAATTTTAAAAATTATTTAATACTTAAAAATAATTAAAAATCTAACTTAAATCAAAATTAAAATAAAATTGAATACAATGCGCTCTCTTACCATGGTTACTTCCTCTAATTTTCTCAAGGCTAGCGACCATCATTTGAAATGAAAAATGTAATTTTCCACAAAATTGACAATTAATTAAAAGAGGAATGTAGCAAATAAAATATAAATAAATAAATTACAAAATAAATTAGAGATTAAAACAGGAAAAGGAAATAGTAAAATTGTTAATTGAAATGACAATATTAACCTCTGAAAACTAAAAAGTTACCTAAACCTAAGAGTGGGTACATTTTGTAAATTCAAAATTTCGCATTTTAAACCCTTTGTCTCCAAATTTTAATTAAAATAGAAAATTAGATTTTAAGTTTTAATAAATAATTCAAACAAACATATGAAATAAAGTGGCCAAGTCAAATCTTAAGTTAAGTAAAAGAACCACGTGTAAGGGTAAAATTTTAATAGTGTGAAAATGTGAGATATTTTATTTTATAAATAATTGGCAACCTTACTTAACGTAAATCATGAAACAAATGATCAATTAACCACTTAAAGCACTCAGATTGGTAAGATAAAAAAGTCAAATCAGCTATATTATAATTAAACTTAGAAAAAATTAAAAAGAATACAAATTTACCCTTAACAATAATTTGGACACTTTGAAACCTTAAAACTTTAAAACTGATAGGGAACTCATTAATGAAACATTAAATTATTAAGACTAATAAAATCCATAACTTAGGAGTTGAGAGAGGTCAAATTTGTAATTTTATCAAAATTATAAATATACCGTTTTCAAATCTTAAGCTTTTAATTTGAACATTAAAAATTTTGAAACTCATGAAACTTGAACTATTTGATCATCAATTAATAAAGAAACAAAAATATAACAAAATTTGATTAATCAAAAGTGACTGGAGGTTTTTTTTACAATTTCTCCAAAATTACAAGTACAACCTAGTTGCCTTTCAACCCTTACCTTGTTGCTTTACAACCCTTTAAAATAAAATTCACAAGTTTAAAACTTATTAAACCAAACATGGAATAATTAAGGAAAGCTTGAGCAACACTCAAACATTAAAATGCATATGTTTCAAAATGAAAGTGGGTAAGTTTGTAACTTTTCCTAATATTACAAATGTGCCCCACTTGTTTTCAAACTTCATAAAAATGAAATTATTTAAAATAGGTACTTTTTACTAATAAGTTTTAATCACTTATTTAAAAAATATTATAAATATAATAAACAACTTGTACTTTGTGATGAAGTGGTTCTTAGTCAAATTAGCCAAATTTGAAAATTTACCCCTATGAACAAAAAACTTTTTAGGGATTTTTCCCTAAACACTTTTATGACCTTTTGAAAATTTTGAAGGACAATTGGACCTGTTATACCTTGTTCCAGAAAATCATCAGTTAAAACCTTTAAGGACCCATGAAGTTATGACCTAGGGTTGGTAGCTACACCTTCTACTAGTCTTTCTTTTTCCATATTCTTGCAATTTAATTAAATTTCCTACAAATTATATATATATTGCAAAGTTAATCTTTCAGAGGGAGTGCGAAATGGTGAAAAATGGTGAGGTAAGGATTTACATTTTTGTAATGAAATTTTATTTACTTTACAACTCTTTCTTACTCACCTATTTACGTTACTCTAAAAAACTTGAAACAAATATGCATGCGACACAAAAACAAAACCACTTTTTTCCAAAATTAAACAACATTTAAAAAAACAACAAAATAACAATTTCATAACACGTCCTTTTGAATTTTTCGGAGTCCCTCGGATGTGGTAACCCACAGTTGCTAACGAGATCTCCCCAATTTAAATGAGCTTGACAACTCATTCAAGTTAAGTAAATTCAAAAGAAAATAGTGGTACCGGAAAGAGGGAATCTTTGGATCCTAACCGGTGTCGCTCTAATTAACTTTAACCCCTCCAATAATGATTGAACTATACTTGTCATTTAAACCTTTGAACCATCAAAATTTAGGACTGTTACTTCACCAAGGAGTGATATGTCTATTCCTTAGGATAAATATGTCACTTGTACTATTGTGCTCGTTTATTTAAACTATTGTCTATATGGGATTGGTTCGGTCTCGTATTTTCAAAAAAATTAAAACATTATTTTTCAAAATTTAAGAAATCACTATTTTTCTAAAAAAATATCAAATTTATATGTATATTAGATTAAATAAAAAACAAATTCTTGAACTAAAATTTTAATGGTCGACGAGACATGATTTTATAGAGTAAGTTCTACCTTTTGCATATCATTTGGCATTTATGAACAAACCTTCTAAGAAAAATCATCATTAAGGACTTGCATACCAATACACAGCTTTCTATGATCACTTGACACTAAGAGTTAACAAAAAAAATAATGAAAAATTACATGCATATGTTCAGCTTTAAAAAGTTTAAATTTTAAATTGCAAAAATATATTTAAATTAAGTTTAGGACAAAATTTCTACCAATATGTTGACCTCACTTTTAGTTGAGATCTCCTTAGAAGACTAGGATCTAGGCATAGGACTTTCCAGTTGACTGTTCCTAGAAGACCAGTAAAGGAACACTCACTATTAGAAATTCTAAAACTCTTCTTTGCTCATCTTGAAGTTCCAAATATTGGTTCTAACCTCTAGCACTTAGTAGGTGGAGCCAATATAGGGGATCTCAAGAAGAGTCCCCATAGGACTATTTGGCCTTAAAGTTAGCCTTGGGTGGTGTGGCCTTGGTTAGTCTTGCACAGACAAACTTGATATGTCTCACCATCACTCACAACCTTAACCCTTAACCAAACATGCTTACTATGATCCCTTACTCTTTTGGGAGCTCATAAGGACGGTCCTCTAAACCCTTAGCCCTAGGCTAGGGTTTGGCTATTGACAACACATGGAGGATCCATACTGGGATCTCCCTTTGTCTCATGGCTCTAAAAAGGGTGATTTTATGATTAACATCCTCAATTGATCTCATCCTATCAAAATACACAATCTTTGTCTTTTTCCGCCAAATTTCTCAAAATTTCCAAATTACCTTTGAAACCCAAACTTTTCAAAAGTTACCCAAATAAACCATTTTTATCCAAAAATCATTTCAAACTCTTTTAAACTACTCAAATGGCCCAAAACATTCCAAAATTTTCAATATTCCCAAAATACTCCTAAAATTACAAAAATTACCAAAAAGCCCTTGGTGGCTTAAATCTTCCCAAAACATCGAAAACTATTTCATACACTCCCAAAACCAATCTTGACCACTCATGAAGTCCAATTCGACTAGTATGACAAATTTTGATCAAAATTCCAATTTTGCCGTTTAAAGCCCAATTACCCAAAATCTCCCCCAATTTCCACCAAATTGATTTCAAATTTTCCCAATCTCAAATGTGAACTACATTTTTTCATATCTAAACCAATTTTGAACCAAGTTCAAGCCTAATTAAATCTAATTTCATACCCAAATTCCAGGCCTAATTTTAATCCCCAATTTGGTCTTAAGCCAAATTTTCATCAAATTAAAGCCCCTAACCTATCCAATTTTCTCAATTTTTGATTCTAAACTCTTCATGACATTTCCCCACACAAAATTAAACCTTCAACTGGCTCGATACAAACCCTATTGAAATCTAAACCCAAGCTCAAATTCATTCCCATTGAATTGACCTAACTTGAAAACCCCATCCAATTGAGCCTTGATATTATTTCAATTGCCCCAATTTCACCTCCTAAAATCTTCATGACATCTTCATAGACAAACTTGACCCTTCAGTTTATTTTTAAGAAAAGCCTAAACCAAGCCCAAATCCAACTTTTGGCTCAAACGTTAATTTTGAATCTATACCCCAAATTGACTCAATTCTTTTCAATTAATCAATCTGCCTTAATTAGCCACCTATGATGCTAATAAAATCACCTAAGACTCAATATTTGAGCCATGGACCAAGGGTCCCCCAACTCATGGAGGTTTTCCCACTAATTTGGCTAAGCTCTCTATCCCATTCCATCATCCATCAAACCCCCAAGCCAATCACAATTAAACCCTCCTCTGACCTCCCTGAGCTGGCTAGCCACCACCTTACCTCTTTGAGGAGACATCCTATCCTTTGAACCCTAAATTGAACACATCCTCTTTGGCACTTTCCCATTGGGTGCTCGCGTTGAACTCCTTTTCATCCGAGCCTTCGTGCACTAGCCAATTAGAGTATGAGCCCTCCTTATTGGCCATGATTATAAAATCCACCTCACATGACCATAGGGGAGATGATCCAATTCTCTAGAGAGACCCTGCTAAATTTTCACCAGTGCTTCTCCAGGCCTTCTTAAGATCATTCCAACCATTTTCCCCTATTTAAACTCATTTTCATAGCTCAATTTTCAGTTCAAAATTTTGGGCCATTTCTACCATCACACAAAACTCTGCCAAACTTTGAATTAATAACTCTTAAGCATTTTCAAAACAAACGAGGAAATTCCCCATCATAACCCGACTCTATTGAGGCTTCTAACCCACCTCTAGACCAAGGCAGCATCACCCTCTGATCGAAATCATACCTAGACCTTACACCAGCTCAAAACAACACTTTGAGGAGGTTTTTTTAATCACAAGGAAGCTTCCACAAGCATCCAAACAAGGCCTCGCCTCTTGGGCTAAAGTATAACCCTAAATTTGCCTTCAATTTCATCAATTGTGAAGAAAATATTTGTTTCATACTATTGTAACTGTATAGATAGGTTCGTATTTACTAGATGAAGCTAAAGGAACAAACCCCATGTGATTTGGTTGAGTATCGAGCAAGAACTTAGGTCTAGAATTTTGATGGTTCTCGGGTTAGGTCAGTTGAGGACGATCACCAGGGACTGTCCGATCGCGCGTGTATTGAATGAACGTCTCGAATTACATTGGACGGAAGAAGTGTTTGTGAACCACGAACCGCATGATAAGCTTAGGTGGAAAGCACAACAAATGGGAGCGCGCCACATGGGGCTTCGTAGCTGCTTATGGTGAAGTGGTTTTTGTGTAGATAAGTAGACAATTAAGGGTAATTTTGATTTAATTAAATACTAAAACTTTAAAAATTCATAACTCGGTGTAGAAAAATCATAAAAAGAAAATAAAACATAAAAAGAAAATAAAAATACAAAAGAAAATAAAAATACCATCTTGCTCAGTGAACAAAGGAGAATAATGTGGAGTAAAACAAAAATTATTTGATATGTCTCTTATTTTTAATTAATTAAATACCCTCTATACTATTTTAGTTTTAATTAAGTAATAATTGATCACCATGGCATGAAACTTTAGGGGCTCACTCCTCATGAAAGTGAGGATGTCTTCTCTTTTTGCCAATGTTAGAAGACTTCTCTAGCCTTGAAACCCTAATTTTCTAGTTTATTAGCCCATTTTTATTAAATTAAATATACAAATTAAAATTTTAATCAAAAAAATATGAGGTTTGTTTTGGTAGGTTCCCTGTGGTCAGAGGACCCTAGGAAAAATGGAAACTGTATTTAAATGATTGTTCATAATTTTCTACCTAATAAAGTGTCCAAACTTTATAAAAAAATGAATAAATATAATATTATCAAAAAATTAACAAAAAATGATTCTACACTGTAAAAAATGATTATTTTAAATCACTGTAAAAATTTGAAGCCCATTTGAGTTAATTTGATCACTAAAGTCAAATTTTCAAATAAAATGTCATTTTTGGATTAAAATAATAATAATAATTAAACTATAATCAGGAAAATTGTGAAATGTGATTTTCTTAGTTCCTTGTGATCAGGGGCACGAAAGAAAAATTAAAATTATTTAAAAATAAACAGTTCATTTTTAGCTACTTTTTAAATTAAAAATAATTAAAAATTATAAGAACATGAAAAAGTTTCTAATTGTTCCCTAATCACTTTGGACCCTTTAAAATATTTTTCCTAATTTTTCTGATTTAGTTATATATATTTAAATGTTCAAAGTGTATTTTTCTTAATTTTCAAATAAAAAAAATTTAATAAATAAAATAAAAATTATCAAAATGAAAAGTTTGCTTCTCTGAGTTCTCTCGACTTATAGAGATTTAATAAAAATATTAAAAAGTTATTTTTGAATTTAAACTATATTTTTTTATTTAATTAATTACATAAATCAATAAATAGTTATAATAATTAAAATGTAATTTGAAAATTATGAATTTTTTTTTCAAGTGGTCCTCTGACCTTTGTGAACCTCCAATAATTTTCTTATGAATAGAAAATTTATTTTGATTAGTTCAATAAATTAATATTGAAAATCCTATTTTTGAGTTAAAATAATTATGTAGATTAAATATAAATTGGAAAAATCATTACTTCTCCTCTGGTATTTCAACTAACCAATGAGTAGGGTACCAAAAAAAGTTTCAAGGTCATTTGAGTTGTATTTAATGAGTTATGAAGTGGAGAGGCCTCAGGGGAAAAATGGTAATTTTTAGATTTTTAGACCATTATTAAATTTTAGGTAACCATATGGGTAAGTGGGTAATTTTGATCATAATAGACTCTTTTGGATGTTTGAAGCATAATGGGTTAAGAGGTAGAAACAAATTTGCCATCTTTTCATGATGAGGGTAAAATTGTAATTTTTTTAGTTATTTTGACTTGGACATTAATTCAGTTAGATGATCCTAAAGTAGTGGGCTTAAGTTAGGAAGAAAATAATTCACTCATTTGAAGCCCCAAATTAGTCATTAGATGATAACTTGATCCTCTAAAGAGAACTGATCTCACTTAAATTAACATTTTAATGATTACACATCTACCTTGAGAGTGAATTTAAGGGCTTGGTAGTGAGGTAGGCTTGATATTTAAACTTGTTTAATGAGGATTATAAAAGAGAAATATGATTGACTGATGAATACTCTTAAACACTACAAGCCTAGCTTTATTGGAGGGTATAAGATCCTTCTTAAGTAAAATATCAAGTGATCATTTGAGGTACCCCACTCTTGGGATAATTGAAATATTAAGAGTGTATCAATTCATTGAAACTAAATCTAACTACAGATGATTAATTAAACAACATAGTAAGTCCAAATGAACTCAAAGTAGTTCAAAGGGTTTTAAAAGTTCTTATGCCCCAAACATTTTTACGATCTTTTAGATATTTTGGAGAACAATTGAACTTATTATACTTTGTTCTAATAAATCATCCATTACAACTTTATAGATCCACCAAGTTATGCTTTGGGACCCACTAATTCATCTAAATCAATGAGAATACCCTACACTACTGATCCTACATTAATTGACCCAATGCTCTAGGATTTGAGTCTTTTCTAAGGTATTTAAATCCTTTTAAGCAATTGAAAATATTTTGTTTATCCGACATATGGATCATCTGGCTTGTGTAAGTCTGAGGTCTAGGTGGCTAGGGCAATGACGATAATGCTAATATTTGCTAAAATGAGGGATATGATGTGGGTTTTTAGAATA
Organism: Phalaenopsis equestris; assembly: GCF_001263595.1. Taxonomy (NCBI): domain Eukaryota; kingdom Viridiplantae; phylum Streptophyta; class Magnoliopsida; order Asparagales; family Orchidaceae; genus Phalaenopsis; species Phalaenopsis equestris. Next base: position 9,290 of record NW_018218787.1, read on the forward strand.
GGATCTCCTACCATAAGGATCTTTAATAAAAAGAGAGGAGAAGGATCAATGATACTATTCAAGGAGGGTTGAGAAGATGATTGCCCCTGATACTCTTAGGTTGTCTGTAGTCCAAACTCGATTAAATTGATTAACTTGTGGACTGCACCACTCCACAAAATGTTTTAAACAAAAAAAACTCGCTTGCATGATAATTAAACTTTATATGCATAAAAATAAAATAAAAATAAAAATTTTATAAAGGTTCACAGTTCATCACTTGGATCGAGGCTAGGACTGCTCTACACAAATTATCAGGTTGGTAGCTTTCACTTAAGTTCGAGAAGCACACTGTCCATTTTTGAGTCCCCAGCTTTACCCATGTCTTACACCCAGTCCTGGTCTTCCATATGTGACTACGAGTTTTCTTTTTTTTTAACTCAGATTTTTCTACAATTAGTTTTTTTGAATTTTCCATACCGGATGCTTTGTTTTACTTCCCTGCAATTTATTTAAATTTTCAACAAATATTTTATGCTTTATGATTCTAACCATGCAACAGTTGCAGAGGATCAGGTACGCATTTATTTTATGTAATGTAATTTTATTCGACACTTTTCTTAGCTGCATTAGTTTACCTTACTTAAACCTTTTCAAAACATAAAATTACAAAACTTATTTTTCAAAAATGTAAACATATTGTTCAAAATAACCAAAACAACAATTTCACAACACATTCTTTTGAATTTACTGGAGTCCCTCCAATGAGACAACCCACGGTTGCTAACAAGATCTCTCAAGTTTAAACGAGCTTAACAACTCGTTTAGACTATGTAAGTTTAAGAGAAAATAGTGGTACCAGAATAAAGGAACAGTGGGGTCCTAACCAGTGACGCTCTAATTAGTTTTAACCCCCCCTCCCCCTCCACCATAATACTTGAATTGAACTTGTCATTTAAACCTTTTGAACCTTTAGACTTTAGGACTGCTACGAGGAGGTTGGAGCTAACTTCAGGGGCAGAATTCTAAAACAACAAGTAGATCTACAACAACAAATCTCACCTTAGAATTAAATAACATGCCATAGGATTTTGAGGTTGTTTGCTCATAAATCTGCACCTTAACCTTAGGCCTTTGCACAATCATGTTGTGTAATTTAAGCCCTAACTCGCCTTAGGCTCTGAGATTGTCGGTCGTTACAATATATATCCTCCTATCTTTCAAGCTATTTGTATGATTATGTCATACGAATGTAAGCTCTAATTAATAAAATTTACAGGATGAAACATCCAATAATATCTCTTCGAAATTGAAGCCAAAATATAAGATAGCTTGGGAAGTTACCGAGATTCTTCTTAGGATCGCAACATTCCCTAGTTTTCTACCTTTGGACTCTATAATAAATGTTCTAAATTTGAGTCTTGCCCATTTGACACTCCTTTGTCCGACCTTTGAAAAGTTCTAATCTAGAGTTTTCTTAGATGACCTTGATTATTTAAGATGTAATTAACTATAAGGGGTTTGCTTTTATAGAAAACTTTACGAACTCGGCCGAAAATAAACCCTATCTAATTTTTTATATTATATAGGGGAACTTGTTGGCCAACATAAATGATTTTGCAGACCAAAATATATGTCATAAGTTCCTTACTTTTTTAAATCGAGCCACACAGATAAGTGATATGTCTATTCATCGGGATATGTACGTTACTTATAGTGTTGTGCTCGTTTATTTAAACTATTATTTATATGCGATCACTTCGGTCTCGTATTTTCAAAACTAGAATAATATTTTCCAAAATTACAATGTATATATATATTACGAAAAATAAAACCAAAAGCATTAATAACTGCAAAGGAGCTCTACATATTACGTATTGAAGTTACCATTTAAACAAATAGATTCAAATTCCTAGCCTGTAGCAGGAAGGCCAATCTTTCCAAACCTCCCAAATACTTCAGCTAAATAATGCCCTCTATAACATTCCAACAAAAATCCAAATTGCAAAAAAAAACCCAGCAATTTATCTCATTACCTCTCTCCATATAAGAGAAACAAAAAATTTAAAATAATAATAATAATAATAATAATAATAATAATAATAAGTTTCGGGGTGGTTTACTTGATGGGAATTGTGAACTAAATAATAGTAAAACGATATAAATTAGTGAAGAAAAGAGATTTACCAATCTGAAATCTTCAAATTCTGCCATTCATGAGGAAGGATTCAGAAGAGCCATTAACGCCTTATTTCTTATTATTTGTTCTCTTAATGCAAGCTTTGCGCACCGCCTGTTCTATCTGTCTCTCATGTTCTTTTAGTATTTCATCCGTGTTGTCAACGGTAGGTATCAATGGTCCTGAATAGATTATTCTGTTTTTCTTGGGCACATAGGCTGATGTTTTTTCCCTTCCTCTCTCATCCCTACTATGACAAGATGAATGCCTATTAAATAACTGGTAAGCAGCACCAGAATGGTAGGATTAATCTTGCCCCTCTCTAAGATCATGAAACTTCGTAGTTTCCAGCGGACCTGATAAGCCTGAAAACTTGGCACCGCCTCCATTGACTTTCTAACCTCATTTCAACCATCTTCCGACCATCTTCCCCACTATTTTAGCACAATTTCAGAACTCAAAACCTGGGCAATTTCTGGCCATTTTTCAAAATTCCAAAATACTCCAAATTGATTGTTTAGAAAGCTTCCCTAGACAAAACTAAGATCCCCACTGAAACCCCCTTCGGTTGAGCACCCTAACCTAGTCCTATACATAGATCTCCCCGCCTGTTAGAGGAAGTCTGACTCAGAGCATTTACCAGAGAAAACAATCACTGCAATTCGGCATTGGCATCCAAAATTGGCATTTCTTTGGGATTTTTTAACAATTTTCTTCCAGATTCAAGGCCATTACCTTTCTTAGTTGCCTCTCTTTGCCTTCCAGCTTCCACATCTCAAAGTTTCTTAGAATCAAGCTCCTTGCTAGGAGGAAGCTTAGGTAGGCTTGAAGGATCACAAGCAAAAGGCTCCACAGTGAAAAATTCGCTCGTGAGGGTAGAATAAGATGTTCCCCTATCAGCTGGATCTACTGAAAGTAATCTTCCTAAAAGAGCTACAGCAGGAGATGGAAAATGCCTAAATTCTTGATGGATATTACTTTTATAAGGATGTTGAGGTTTAAAGATAGTAGCATGTGGCAACCTCGATTTCCTCCAGCATTCTTCCGAAGGTGAACCGCACAGCTTAAATATCATGTGCAGCTGTTCAACCTGAAAAATTAATCTCTCAGGTCATACCGAGAACCATTTAAGAAACAAAGCCATAAATTTCATCAAATTTGCATCGAGTAAGCTTCAAGTGGAGTATGGTTCAGATAACAAAAACTAACTAAGGATGCATTCTGCGCCATAGAGCATTGCATGTCTCACCACCATATTAAAAAACTTTCCTTCAAGCGGTACTTTTTGATCACACAATAGGCCCACTGCATTCCTCGACTTAAACCAACTTGAATTCTACTAGCAAAACCCCATTACTGTGGCAATGGTTTAAGCCATTAAATAGCTGTTGCATAAAGCATATATATATATATATATATATATATATATTACACCCATTTCAAAATATTTATGAGTTCTAAACATTCAAGATTGGATACATTGACTTCAACAGTAGCTAAGCCTTTTCTAGCAAGCCAGTTTGCAGGGTAGGTTCAGTTGGCAGGTTAGTTTCCTTTCCTATAAATAAAAGAGGTCCTGACCAATATTGAAACTTTGAGCTGTTTTATCTTATGTAGCCATTGGGACAGTCTCCAGGAGGGGGCATCATTGTCATTTAATAGCATTAGTAAATTTGTGAAATCCACCTCCACCCATAGGTGGCACTAGTTGGACATGGAAGCCAATTTAAGTGCCAAATAAATAACAATCAGATCTGCCTCCAAAGCATCTTCAGGTAAGATGGGAGTGGAGAACCAGAGTAAACATTTGCCTTCATGATTTCTGAACACTCCTCTCATCCTAGCACCAAGATGTGAGAAGTTGCCTTCAATATTTACTTTGATACAAGTAAATGAGGGAGTCTTCCAGAAAACTTTAGATACTTTGAGTAGCTTGCTAGGTTTTTCCAGCTGAACTGTGGAAATCTGAGGGAAGGACTTATATTTAATTAATTTGAGCAATTAAGAAAAGCAGTACCTAGCCAACTTGCTAGCATTGCTAGTAGCTTCCTCAAATTTGATAAGGTTTCTTTCCATCCAGAGGAACCAGGATACAATGAATGAGATGGGACTAGCCTTGGCCTTCCTCTAGCTGCTCCAACACTCAAACAGATTTTCCAAATGGAAGTTGAAGGTATTCAACAGTAGCAGATTTATAAGCTCCCTCCAGACATGTTGTGAGAAAGTGCATTCAAAAAATAGGCGTGAGATAGTCTCCTCATTAGCTTTACAAAGATAACATCTAGATGGGCCTCTCAGACCCTTCAACTTCAGGATATCATCAGTGGGGAGAAGTTTTGGAAAGATCCTCCAGCAACAGAAGGACATAGAAAGGGATAAAAAATTGTTTCGAATGGTCTCCCCCCATGGGACATCATTCCAACTATTTAGTTTGAAATAAATGAACTTAGTGATGTTGCGGTTAGTGCTGTGTAACCATTTAATCCTATCTTGTTTAATTTTGTCAAAATGCATCTTGGAGATGTTCAGAGCAGACAATTCCTTCAACAATGAGTGAAGTGTATTCAAAGACCAAAAATCTCCCTCCAAGTAGTCTGCAACTCTAAGGTTTAGATTTATATCAGTAGAGGAAGGTTCCAACATCTCTTTTGGGCACCAATGATCCAGCCAAAAATTAACATTGCCTTTCTCAGGTCCCATAGGAAGAGGTTTTTAGCCAATCCCTTACTTTCAGCATGTTGGTCCAAGTCTTAGAGTCTCCAATCTTTTTGTTTATTATATTGGGGTGAGTAGCTTTGCAATACATCCCCCACATGAACTTAGCCCATAAGGAATCTTGCTGTTTGAACTTGATCCAGATATTACAGAAGTTCACTTGTTGCAGCCGTTTCAGACCCTTAAACCCTAGTCCACCAGTAATAAAAGGTTTGGCAACCTTCTCCCAACTAGCCCAATGAAGTTATTGTCTGCTCCCAGCCCAAAGAAACCTATCGAAAAGTCTTTCCATTTGTAGTTGAGAGCTCTTCTTCATTGATGTCATCTGTAGAAGATAAGAGGGAAAGGTAGTAAGGATGCTCTTTAGAAGAGTGATTCTACCTCCACTGTATAGAAATGAAAAAGATAAAAATTCCAGTTGGACAGTTGATCAACAATTTTTCCCAGGACTTCATCAAATTGAGTTTGTTTCACCCTTCCTTTAATGAGAGGAACTCTAATGAGAGGAACTCCCAGATATCTAAGAGGACATGAGGCTTCAGAAAATTTTGTATGATCAAGAATCCAATTTTTTATTTTGGAAGAAGTGTTTCTACTAAAGATAACATTGCATTTGCCATTGTTGAAGAGCATTCCAGAGTGTTGTTGAAAGAGCTTAAGACACCCAGTAACTTTCTTAACTGCATTTTTGTTATCCCTTGAAAAAATCATAATATCATCAGCATAAACCATGTGTGATAAAGCAATATTTGATCTGTGATGGTACCTAGCATAGGAGTTGGAAAGGAGACAACTGTCTAGCATTCTAGAAAGATAAACCAAAGCCAGTATGAAGATGGTTGGAAAAAGAGGATCCCCTTGTGGAAGCCCCCTAGTGGCAGTAAAATGGCCCTGAGCATGGGCATTGATTAGGATGAAAGTTTATTGTAATTGAACCATCTTGCAATAAGATCACAGAAATCCCTATTAAAGCCTCTAGCCTTTAGAATCTGTATGATGAACTCCCACCCAATAATGTCATAAGCTTTCTGGATATCCAACTTGTATATCACATTTCCTCCTCTATAGGTTTTATATAGGTCAAGCAACAGTTCTTGAGCCAGTAAAACATTTTCAACAATTGTTCTACCCTTGACAAAGGCATTTTGGTTTGGGCTAATAAGTCTCCCAAGGTGAGGCTGGAGTCTTGCCACCATGATCTTGCTGATTATTTTGAAGAATGCAGGGATAAGACTAATGGGACTAAACTGGTTCCAATTTTTTCTCTCAGCCTGTTTAGGGATGAGCACTAAGCTTGATGCATAGAAATACTGTGGGATCTGATGTCCTTGGAAGAAACTTTGAATACTCCATATGAGGTCTTGTTTGATCATATTCCATGCTTTCTTGTAGAAGTCAACAGTAAATCCATCAAGACCAGCAGTCTTTGCACTGTTAATGGATTGTAATGCCTGCCAGATTTCACTCCCCTCAGGTATATGAGTCAGATTAAGGACACTGGTATAAGAATGATTAGCTATAAAGAAATTAGCATCTATGGAAGTTCTTTCAGCCAGAGGTTGGGTCGGGAGCTTTTAGAGAAACTAAATAACATTCTCAGCAATGCCTTCATTATCTAAGATCCAATAGCCCTCAACATCTTTAATACCATGAATGGTGTTACATTTTCTTTTATATTTTATATAAGCATGATTAAACTTGGTGTTTCTATCCCCATCTTTGAATTTGTTGATAGCAGCTTTTTGGCTAAGAAATGATTCCTGCTAGTCTATTACAGTGAGTAGTTTTTCTTGTACAGTGAACAAGGAGCTTTCATCAGCCTCCTGATTGATAACAGCAGCTTCAATGGTCTTTACATCCCTTTTAGCGATCTCTGCATTTACCAAAACAAATGCCAAAAGATAAATTACAACTTTTTGAAAATTTGTGGAATATTAAAAGTCAAACTCCTAACTCGAAAGAGGGTTTTGGATTTGGTACAGTTGGACTAGTTGATGATTCAGAATTTTGCATGTTTTTACTACAAGATTGGAAGAGGATTGCCTTGATGTGGAGGATGACTCTACTGATCAGCTAATAGAAGACGCTCTACCAGAATTTGAGGAAGAAATCAAATCAACTTTTGATGAATTAAAGCAAATTAACCTCAAAACAGAGAAACTGCCCTGACCTACATTTATAAGTTCTCTACTGAACGATGAAGAATCTTTATAATTGATCAAACTATTAACAAAATTCAAAGACTGCTTCACATGGAGTTATGTTGAAATGCTAGGACTGACAACAGAGTTTGCAGTTCATAAACTCAGAGTGGACAAAGATATGACCCCAGTAAAACAAATGTGCTTCGAAATAGAGCAGCAAGTCATTGTCGAGGTAAAAAGTTTAATAGACGCTAACTTTGTAAGAGAATAGCAATGCCCTATGCGGTTAGCTAACAACGTACCTTTTAAGAAGAAAAATGGATAAATCTGTGTATGTGCTGACTTCAGGGATTTGAACAAAGCATGTCCAAAGGATGAAATTCTATTGCCAATACCAGAAATGATGGTGGATATCGCTTCGACATATGAAATTTTCTCCTTCATTGACAGATCATCGGGGTAGAACCAAATCAAGATGGATCTCGAGGACACATTGCTTACAGCATTCAAAGTGCCGATCGGGATTTTCTACTACACAGTGATACTGTTTGGGTAGAAGAACGCAGGAGTGACATACCAACAAGCTATGATGAAGATCTTTGATGATTCATTCACAACCAAGTGGAATGCTACGTGGATGATTCAGTCATTAAAAGTAAATGAAAAATAGACCATTTACACGATTTGAGGATTGTGTTCGAACGGTTACGGTGATATGACCTTAAGATGAATCCCTTAAAGTGCACCTTTTCCGTTACCTCCGGGAAATTTCTAGGATTCGTTGTCCGTTATTGAGGAATCAAGATCAACCTAGATAAGATTAAAGCTATCTTTGAAATGCCTCCTCCCAAAACCTTGAAACATCTACATTCCTTCCAAGGGAAGTTGGTATATCTGAGACGCTTTATTTCTAATCTCTCAGGTAGGTGTCAGTCTGTTGACCTCACTTTTTGTTGAGGTTAGTTTTTCCTCTTTAGTAGCCTAGGATCTAGCCATAGGACTTTCATATTGTCTATTCCTAGAAAGTTAGAAAAGGAACCCTCACCATTAGAAATTCTACCCTCTTCTTTGCTCAACTTGAAGCTTTACATATTGGTCCTAACCTCTAGCACTTAGTCGGTGGGGTCACTGTGAGGGAGCTCAAGGAGAGTCCCCCTAGGACTGCCTGACCTTAGGGTTGACTCTGGGTGTTGGTCTGGAGCTAGTTCACTCACTTACACTCACTCTCACCAACAATCACTCACAACCCTAAACTAAAAATTATTGACTTTGATCTCTTGATCTTTTGATAAACTCATGTAGATGGTCCCTAAACCCACTGGCCCTAAGCTAGGGTCTGGCTAAGACCAGTACATAGAGGATCCAAATGGGGATTGCATTGGTCCATTGCCCATATAGGGTGGGTGGTACCCCAATTCTACCAAAATATCCAACCTGGCCTTTTGCCCCCAAATCCACCCAAATTACCTAAATGCCCTTGAAACCCTAAATTTGGCCAAAATTCCCAAATTCACCCAAAATACTCAAATTTGTTAAAAAATCATTTTAAAATACACTAATTACCCAAAACTACTGAAAAATGCCAAATTTACCAAAATACTCCCAAAATTGCCAAAATTACAAAAATACCCTTGGCACCCCAAACTTTCCCAAAACCTCCAAAATCACTTTAAATGTTTCTAAAACCAATTTGGACTCTCCAATTGTGGACTCTCCAATTGAACCAAATTTGAAAAATTTAACCATTTTGAACAATTTAACCATTTTGACCAGAACTTCCAAATTGCCTTTAAAGGCCCAACTTTCCCAATATCACCTCAAATGTCCATCAATTGGGCCCAAAATTTCCTTAATTTCAATTATAAAACTTAAATTCACCTTTCATATGATCAAACTAAACCAAATATAAGCTTAATTAGAGCATGATTTGAGCCCAACTTCGATCTAAGTCAAACACTCAATTTTAGCCCTATGACTTAATCCCACCAAATTGAACCCCATAGCCTACTTAATTTGCCCCAATGTAGATCCTAAATCTTTTATAACACTCATACGCACCAGAAATTACCTTAAATTGGCTTTGATGAAGCCTCAATTTCATTTAATTTCAACCTAAATCCAAAAATCCCCAAATTTGCCACAAATTGGCTGTCCCCAAAATCCACTAAATGGAATGCCTTAATACAAAAATTGACACCCATATTTATGTTGAAAACTCTTCATGACATTCCTATAGACCATTGTCAATAATCAATTGGAACCTCACCCAATCTTAGCCCAATTTAGACCCAAGTCTAGCCCAACTTGACCAAATAGACCAAGATCTCAAAATCCTACAAATTGAGCTTCCAATTGAACTCAAAATCTTTTCAATCCTTCACCAAAAATCTTTATAACAATCATCTACACATTTTTGATCTATCAATTGGGCTCAAAGTCATGGATAGCCTAACCCAAACCTAATTTTTGGTCATTTGGACCCAAATTGAACACATGCACCAAAATTGACCTAGCCATCTTAAAGCCACCAAATTGATGACTCCACAACCACTAAGCACACTCTATTGACCCAGGCTAAATCAAATTTGGTTGAATGAGGAATAGAAAAGTGAATCTAACTAGAAATTGAACACCTTTAAAACACTACAAGCCCAAGTTAAAACTAAAATTGGCTAAGTGCCTTAATAGCATTAACTTGCCCCTCCTTAATAGCATTAACTTTTAATAGCATTAACTTGCCCCTTTAAGGGTCTTCACCCACATAATTCTCTAACTAAATGACAAATGATAGTCACCTTGCTTTTAGGGATAATTGAAACGTCAATGTTCACTGAGCATTGGAGGTATTGAGATGATGAATTATTAAGCAACATTATAAGTTTAAATGAGCTCGAGGTTTTTCACCAGGCGATGAGAGGGAAGCATGGATCTGCTTCTTTGTCCTGACCTTTTGGATACCTTGGAGGTCTACTAAACTTAGTATGTTTTGCTTAATGAAATCATCCTTAATCAAATTAATGAGGGCTCACCAAAATATGATTTAGGAGTTGGTAGATCACCAAAACCTTATTTCCCCACTTTACATAAAGTGCTCTTAATATATAAATACTCTTGCATGCATTTTGAGTTTCAGTTGAAGATGACGGGAAGACCATCCAGGTATGCTTTTATTGTAATTTATTTTACCTGCATTTCTAGTTTTCCATACTTTACTTTCTAGTATGTAACTGTACTTACTCACCTGCAGGTATGAACAAAAATACGAACTTGTATGTTAAACAACAATGTAACCTTTCATGAAAACCAAAACTGCTAGGGTAGCCGTAAGACAAAAACCAAAACTAAAATCAACAATGATAAAATTCACCATCACAACATTCAAAATGTAATACAACTCAAAATTTAATCACAAACATCACAAAATAACAACTGAAATTAAATTAAGACATCTTTATCAGATGATCGGGAATCCCTCGGAGGAGGTAACCTATGGTTGGTAACGAGACTTCCCGCGGCTTAAATGAAAGTATGAAACTCATTAAGTTGAGTTTAGTAAATTCATTTGGACTAAGTGAATCCCATAGAAAATTGTGATACCGGAACGAGGGAACTGTAGGATCCTAATTGGTGTCGCTCTAATCAACTTTAACATTCCCCATAATATTTTAATAACCATAACTATAGAGCCATCTGATTTGATATCATAACCTCGAGGAGCTTGGAGCTAGCATTATGGGCAGCACGACCATGTTCAACTGCAAAACATTTCCTCATCAGCTAAACCATTCATTCCTTAGAATTAAACAACCAGGCCATAGGACTTCGAGGTTGTCTGCCTAGTGCAACATAAATCCTCAACTCATCTTTAGGCCTTTGTGTAGCTCTGTTATACAGTATAAGCCCTAAGTCATCTTACGATTCCAAGATTGTGGTCTGTTATGACCTAAACCCTCACATCTTCCAGGTTATTTGTGTGATCACTACACACTTCACATAAACGTAAGCCCTAAACAAATAAAATCTGTAGGATGAAACATTCAAATAATTTCTCTTTTAAACTAAAGCCAAACAATAGGATAGATTGGGAATTCACCTAGGTTCTCCATTAGATCTATGACATCCCATAGTTCTTCCTCCTTTGGACTCTACAACAAAATGCTCTAAATTTGAACCATTCTCCTTTCACACCTCTTTGTCCGATCTTGTTGAAAAGTCCTATCCTTTTGACCTCTTTGAAGATAATATTTTCTGATTTTTATCGAGAGTTTCTTAGGTGACTTCGGTTATCTAAGATTAAATTAACTATAGGGGCTTGCCCATATAGAAAGCTTGTACGAACCTAGCTTAGGATAAACCTTATTTAATTTTTCATGTTAAATAGGAGAACTTGTTGGCAAATAAAATAGTTTCACAGACCAAATGGATGTCATATATTTCCTAGTTTATCTGATCGAGCCTCATCCTCATGTCTTGTGTTTATCTTTCGGAATAGATACATGATTTTAGGAATAGATACAAGATTTTAGGTATAGTGTTGTTTCATTTAAATTATGAAAAATATGGGATTAGTTTGATTTCATATTTTTCTAAACTATATATATTTGTAAATTAAACGTCCTTCCGAAGAAGGTGACGAGATTTCAATTCCGGCGACCGACAACTTCCAACGCGTAACTCCTTAACTTTTTAGTGCCGACAAAATAGTGCCGACACAACCCTTCTCGACTTTAATTAAATAGGACGCCAAATATATTTGGGAAGAGAAATTGCAACAGACTTTTGAGGACATTAAAAAATATTTAAAGACACCTCCTGTTTTGGCAGCCCCTATGCCGGGAAAACAATTAAGGCTTTATACCGCGGGCTTAGATGACTCTCTTGGAGCCCTCTTAGCCCAAGTCAATGACGAGGGTAAGGAAAATGTACTCTATTATTTGAGTCACCACCTAATACCGATGGAGATAAGGTATCTTACTATTGAGAAGCATTGCCTAGCTTGGATTTTTGCCACTCAAAAGCTCAGATATTACATGCTTTTTCATAAGATTACCCTCATTTCTAAAGTTAATATGCTGCACTATTTGATGACCCAACCAACACTCTCTGGACATCTAGCCAAATTTTTGATGATTTTATTGTAATTTCATATAAATTTTGTTCCCCTTTGTGCTATCAAGGGACAAATTTTAGTAGATTTTGCTGGATCCCCTCTTAATGATGAGTTACCAGATGAACATCTACAAAAAATGGAATTCTCCAGTGCACAACGCTAGGAGATGTACTTTGATGGAGCTTCATCGGCCAGAAAAGATAAAGGATCAGACACAATTATGCCAGGAAAAGCAGGGATTTGTTTGATCTTTATCATACTAGATAAGGGTATGCTAAGGTTCTCATACCACCTGACAGAGCCATGCACAAAAAATGAAAGAAAGTATGAAGCCTTAATTACCGGTTTGGAATTAGCAATCTCGATGGATATAAAAGATATTGTTATCTATGGTGACTCACAACTCGTCATCCAGCAAGTCGCCGGACAATATAAGATTTTAAAGCCAAGGTTAACAGAATACCATCGGTACACAATGAAGCTGCTGGAGTAGATTCCCGGTGTAACTTTCTATCGGATTCCTCGGGGAGATAATACCCATGCTGACGCTCTAGCAAAAATTACGAAGAAATTAGCAAGTTTCTTGGAGGATTCCATTGATATCACAGTTTAAGGAAGACATGTTTTGTCTCGAATCGGCATCGACAATCTACACAAGCTTGGAAAAGAAGAAGAAACGATGATTGCGGTTGCTGATATCAATGAAGATTGGCGTAAGCCATTAATAGAATATATAAAAACTGGAAGCTGTAAGAGGTCAAGTCAGCGACACATCACATTACAAGATGGGCTATGTCATATGCTCAAATTGATGATGTCCTCTACAGAAGATCATTTGATCAGATGTGGCTACGATGTCTAAGTAGAGCTGAAGCATAGAATTTTGTCAAAGAAGTACATGTCAGATTGTCTGGTGCTCACCAGTCAAGGCCAAAGATGAAAATGAAGATCAAGTGACTCAGATATTATTGGTCAGCAACGATGTTTGACTGCATGGATACAGCTAGAAGATGTCACCAGTGCCAAGTGCATGGGGTGGTCTTGCACCAAACTCTAAATGTGCTACACCCAACAGTTACCTCATGGTCATTCGAGTGTTGACGCACATATATAATAGGTCTGATAGACCCTCCGTCTTCCAAAGGAAATAGATTTATACTCGCTACTACAAATTACTTTTCTAAATAAGCGAAGGCAATGTCGTTACGAGAGGTTACAGCACAGCACGTCCAAAAGCCAAGTTGTCTACCATTTTCGAGTTTCACACAAAATAATCTCTGATAATGGGACAACCTTTAAAAGCATGAAAATAAACCATTTTGTCAAACGACACGGGATAGATTGGAGGTACTCTACAATTACTATCCCAGGTAAAATGGTTTAGCCGAAGCCTTTAACAAGACACTGGTCCAGATTTTGAAGAAGACATCATATGAAAACAAAAGAGATTGGCATAATAAATTGCTAGAAGCTTTGTGGGCCTACCAGACAACGTTTATGACTCCCACTCAATGTACACCCTACATGCTCGTGTATGGGTCCGAGGCTGTACTATTATTAAAAGTCTATACGCCGTCTCTCAGAGTCGTTGTCGCCAATCAACTTACATTAGAAGAAGTAAAATACTCAAAATTGAAGAATTGGAAAGTGTCGAAGGAAAATGACTAGAAGCACAACAACACCCAGAGCTTTGCCAAGTGAAAATGATACCAGCTCATGACAAATTGGTCTGCCTGAGGACATTCAAAGTCAGTGATCTCGTACTTGTGCTCAAAAGGCCTATTCTTGCACACCGCAAGATAGGTTGGAAATTCGATCCAACTTGGGAAGGTCTATTTGTCGTAGAAAAAGTCTACACAGGAGGATCCTACCAACCAGTGGATTTTTATGGCGAAAGATCCATGTTGCCAAGCAACGGATGATACTTGAAGACATACTATGCTACTTGACATTGCTCGAATTGAAATTTTGAAATTTTGATTGTTCCGAGGTTATTTATTTGGACAAACATCTGCGACCAGGTCCAAAAATTTTTGTAATAAAATTAACCTCAATAAAATGAAAACTTTTGAAGTTACATACTTTGATTTTCTTTTTTTCCCACTTTTAAGTTCAATATTTTACTAGATTAAGCAAAGTATAAATAAATGATTTCTCTCACCTACGTAAACTAAAATTTTGTTTAATAAAAACTTTGTTTTGTTCTTTTTCCTGCTAAATTTCAGCACACTGATGTTTTTCCTGTCGTCTGCAGAGAAAATGTCAGAACAAAGGTTGATTTTTGCTTTTAAATATGGTTGGAACCCACACTTAACGAGGAAAATGTCAGAACAAAGGTTGATTTTTGCTTTTAAAGATGGTTGGAACCCACACTTAACGAGGAAAGGGCACCACAGAGTGGCACCATAGACTTCAGCATGGACTTCAGTCAGGTCGACATGGACTATGAGGGTCCCCTAATGGATGTGGTTGGCTGTCAGGAAAAATAAGGACTACCGTCACTGATAAAAATCAGGACCTAGGAGAATTCCTCACTAAAAGGGAAAAATGTGATAATACAGTAAGACCCGATGAAGGGGACTAATCTCCCACCATCTATGAAAAATTGCTAGATGCAATGCTATGAAGAATTCAACGAAAAAATGCCAATAATTGAAAGCATAGAGCTTTCCTGGGGAAAGAAAGAAGAAGCTAGAAGGAAGCAGGAAACTTGCTTACCCCTATTCCTCAGGGGAAAATCTACGATCCAGACTTGAGAGAGACCTGAGCAGGAAACTTGCTTACCCCTATTCCTGAGGGGAAAATCTACGATCCAGACTTGAGAGAGACCTCTTCCAGCTTACTTGCCATAGAGGATGAGTCCGAGTTCACTAAGTGCCGGAGATACCAATATCTTCAGATGATCTTTGTGAGGGTTGCTTGACATGCAATGCCGAGATTCCGACATGGACATCAGATACAGGGGCGTTTGTGGAATGCTCAAATTGCAACGTCCTCCAACTAGAGCATTACAGTACACTAAATGAGTATGCGTCCACTGATGATGGATTTCAGAGCTCTGATCATCTGATGGGGGAGTCAAATATTTTGCTGGAGACAGAAACAACAACAGCTTGGATTCCCGCTGATATTGAAACGAGGGAGCGCTCTCGACAGCCGTCGTTGATCACCATGGTAGAATTAAAATTTCATAAATTTATTAAAGTAAAGAAAAGAGAGTTTGAATTCTACGGAGAAGTTCAGGGAAGATTCATCAATATACTAGAAGGCTTGGAGTTGTACACCAAAGTCTTCTCCGAAAGCGACGAAAGAAATATTATTGACTGCATCTTTGATCTGAGAGATAGGGGTCAAGCAAACCTTCTGATGGAAAGAACCTATTCTGAACCACAGAAATGGATGCGTGGAAAGGGCAGGATCACCATATAATGTGGCTGTTGTTACAACTTCACTAAGGACAGACAGGGAAATCCCCCGGGGATTTTAAGGCACGGTGAGGTGAACCCGTTACCTCCCATGATAAAATGGATGATCAAGAGAATGATCTGATGGAGCATACTTCCAGCCGACTATATTCCCAACAGCTGTATCATCAATACATACGATGAAGGCGACTACATACTCCTACATATAGACTATTATGATTTTGTAAGACCTTTTTACACGGTCTCTTTCATGAGCAGAAGCAACATTTTATTTGATAAAGAAATAGATGTCATTGGCCCCTATGAGTTCAGAGAATCCATCAAGATTTTGTTACCAGTTGGTTCATTGCTGGTTCTTAAAGGAAATGGAGTATACATCGCCAAGCACTACATTCCAGGGGTACGATACTGTAGGGTGTCTGTAACTTTATAATGAATAGATAACAGCAAAATGCCATACAGATTCTGGTCGGACCCAGAGTTGGAAGAACTACTTCCTTATGAGCTATGAGAGGGTTGCACCTCTTTGCACCTCTAAGCAGCACCTCTAAGCACATGCAAAGGGAACTCTTGTCCTGGAGCGTGGTTTAGTAGGTCAGGTTGATTAGGAGCTAACCCCACCCAGGATGGACATTTAGGAGACGCTTTTTTGTACTAAATTTTGACACAACAGATATGATGACATATGTATTAGATATGCTCAGCTTGTGATATGTACCCAACATAAGATATTTTTAGATGTACTTTGATGCGTTCAGTATATTGTACCTTTGAGGCTTTGGCCTGTACTTAATCTGTAACACTTATAGAAGCAGATTAATGAAATCTCTTTCGAAATTTTAGTCTATTTGTTCAATTTCCCTTTTGTGCGATGGATAGAAACCTTAGAACCATACATTAGTTCTAAACTATAATGAACGAAGAACAAAATAATAAAAACTTGATAAAAAATAAAAATGAAATAAAATACTCTCTTCTAAAAACCAACCAACAAAAATTGAATTTTGAAAATATATGTTTGATAATTAAATGTGATAAAAATAATAAGAAAAAAAAATAAATATGTTGATTTGATTCTCCCAATTTCGAGGTCTCCTACTCTTTACTCGCGCAACACGACTATCCTTGTCTGCATTAATTCTCTTCACATCCTTACTGAATTTTTTATTCTGCACAAAACCTTACAAAATTCCATATATCTTCCTCACAAATGTCAACCTTTTCACATCACACACATTTATGAGTTCAACACCACAAACTCCATGCACTACATTCATGTCGTTCTTGGAGCCACTACCAAAACGCTATTTTCCTTTCCACTACCTCCTGGGTTGGATATAGGCCACGAAGCTTTCCTTTTCAATATAGTGACAGCTCCCCGTCACCCTTTCAGTCGAATGTGAGGCATCGAGCTTCCCTTCCTCATGGAGCACACATCTTCAAGATATGTGTAAGACTCCCTTGAATGGAACACAACATCCTATTCTCAACCTTTTAAGATTGGTATAAGACCCCCTTGAATTAGACACGACATCCAACTCTCTACACAGAACTTTAAGATTGGTATAAGACCCCCTTGAAGGGTACACGACATCAAATTCTCTACACACATATTCGAGATTGGTATAAGACCCCTTTGAATGGGACACGACATCCAATTCTCTGCACACATCTTTGAGATTGGTATAAGACCCCCTTGAATGGGACGCGACATCCAACTCTCTACACACATCTTTAAGATTAGCATAAGACCCCCTTGAATGGGACACGGCATCCAACTCTCTACACACATCTTCGAGATTAGCATAAGACCCCATTGAATGGGACACGACATCCAACTCTCTACACACATCTTCGAGATAGGTGTAAGACTCCCTTGAACAGAACACAATGTCATATTCTCAACCTTTTGAGATTGATATAAGACGCCATTTGAATGGGACATGACATCCAATTCTCTACACACATGAAGATTAGCATAAGACCCCCTTGAATGGGACACGACATCCAACTCTCTACACACATCTTCGAGATAGGTGTAAGGCTCTCTTGAATGGAACACAACATCCTATTTTCAGCCTTTCAAGATTGGTATAAGACCCCATTAAATGGGACACGACACCTAATTCTCTACACACATCTTCGAGATAGGTGTAAGACTCCCTTGAATGAAACACAACATCCTATTCACAACCTTTCGAGATTGGTATAAGACCCCCTTGAATGGGACATGTCATCCAATTCTCTACACACATCTTCGAGATAGGTGTAAGAATCCCTTAAATTGAACACATCATCCTATTCTCAACCTTTCAAGATTGGTATAAGACCCCCTTAAATGAGACCGACATCCAATTCTCTACGCATATCTTCAAGATAGGTGTAAGACCCCCCATGAATGGAACACGACATCCTACTCTCAATCTTCAAGGTCGGTACCTAAATTCTGACTCTCCTTTCTGGGATTGATACCTAAATTTCAATTCTTATTTTAGGTTCAATATCTAAATTCTGATTTCCTTTTTTTGAGGTTGGTACCTAAATTTTGACTCTGCTTTCTGGGATTGATACCTAAATTTCAATTCTCATTTCGGGGTCAGTACCTAAATTCCAATTTATTTCTTTTGAGGTTGGTAGCTAAAGTCATACCTAAATTCTGACTATATTTTCAGGATTGATACTTAAATTTCAATTTCCATCCCGGGGTCAGCACCTAAATACTGATTCCCATCCTTTATAAACATTTGAAACGTGATAATTTCAAGCCTACTCTCCAATCCCCCGCGAGAGTTCCTACTCTTTGATTTCAGTCATATATGCACTTGCTAATTCCCCAACGAGAACAACTAGCAGTCAAATTCTACACTCCTCTATGTTTGTTGACTTAGGAGTCTATATTGGTTTTGCTGATCTTGTCTGTCAATGCCAATATGCGCAGTGTGCTTGCCCAGCACATCACACCTTCGGGGTCCATTTGTTGACCTCACTTTTGGTCGAGGTTTAGTTTTTCCTCTTTTGTAGCCTTTGGTTTAGCCATAGGACTTTTGTGTTGACTATTCCTAGAAAACTAGAAAAGGATCCCTCAACATTAGAAATTTTGAACTCTTACTTGCTAAACTTGAAGTTCCATATATTGATCCTAACCTCTAGCACTTAGTAGGTGGGGTCAGTATGAAGGATCTCAAGGAGAGTCTCTATAGGACTGTCTATAGGACTGCTTGACTCTGGGTGTTGTTCTGGAGCTAGTTCACTCATTCTGGAGCTAGTTCACTCACTACACTCACTATCACCCGCAATCACTCACAATCCTAAAAGCCAAAATTGTTGACTTTGATTCCTTGATCTTTTGGGAGACTCATGTAGATGGTCCCTAGACCCAACAACCCTAGGCTAGGGTTTACCTAAGACCAAGTAAATAGAGGACCCAAATGAGGATTTCATTAGTCCATTGCTTAGATAGGATGGTTGGCACCCCAATTCTACCAAAATTTCCAATTTGGCCTTTTGCCCCTAAATCCGCCCAAATTACATAAATGCCCTTGAAACCCCAAATTTGGCAAAAATTCCCAAACTCGCCCAAAATACCTAAAATTATTCAAAAATCATTTCAAACCATTTTAAAATATCCAAATTACCCAAAACCACCCAAAAATTCCCAAAATTACCAAAATGCCCCAAAATTTGCCAAAATTACAAAATACCCTTGGCACCCCAAACTT
>NW_018218787.1:28613-35353 GCF_001263595.1 Phalaenopsis equestris
AGATGGACCCTTCAATTGAACCCAATTTGACAAATTTGACCATTTTGACCAAAACCCCCAAATTGCCTTTAAAGGCCCAATTTACCCAAATTCACTTCAAATGTCCATCAATTTGGCCCTAATTCCCCTCAATATCAATCCTAAACTGAAATTAATCTTTCTTATGATCAATTCAAACCAAATAAAAGCCTGATTGACCTATGCTTTGAGTTCAATTTTGATCCAAATCAAAACCCCCAATTTTGACCCACTGACTTGATCTTACCTAATTGAACCCCATAACGTACTCAATTTGCCCCAACTTGAATCTCAAATTCTTCCTAAAAATCCTATACATCAAATAGAGCTTTCAATTGGCCTTGCTGAAGCCTCAATTTCATTTAATTTTACCCCAAGTTCAAAATCCCCACATTTGCCCCAAATTGTTTGTATCCCCAAATTCCACCAAATTGAGTGCCTTAACCCAAAAATTGACACCCAATTTATGTTGAAAACTCTTCATGATATTTCTATAGACCATTTTGAATAAAAAATTTTGACTTAGCCCCAACCTTAGCTCAATCTAGACCCAAGTCTAGTCCAACATGCCCAAAATGACCAAAATCCCAAGATCCTTCAAATTGAGCTTCCAATTGGACTCAAAATCATTTTAATACTTCACTAAAATCTTCATGACCATCATCAATTTATTTATGACAATCATTTACACAATGTTAATCAATCAATTGAGCTCAATATCATGGCTACCCTAACCCAAAGCCAACTTCTATCTATTTTGACCCAAAATGAACCCATGCATCAAAATTGACTTAGCCATGCCTAAGCCACCAAATTGATGACTCCAAAACCACCAATTACACCCTTTGGACTAGGCTAGATCCACCTAAACTAGCCAAGGTGAGCTATGGACCAATGGTCCCTTGATTTATGGGATTTTAACCTATATTTGGCCTAAACTCAAATACCCTCTTCATCATCACTTACCCTTAGGAGTTAACCATCATTAGCAGCTCCCTGACCTCCCTGAGTCAAGAAGTGACCAAACTTTGACAAGCCACCACCTTAGCACCAGAAAAAGCCACCCCAAGAGAGACCTAAATGGCAAAAACCTAAAATTAAACCTCCCTGAGCTGGCCAAATTTATTTTCTCACTCCCATTGGCCATTGGAGTGCATCCAAAAACTCTTCAAAAAACATCCAAATTCGTCAAATCTTCTATAAACAAGGTCTGCACCAACACTGGTGCCATCTGCGCCAGTGGCCATTTATTTTAGACAGTGCTCTCTGTCAAACGACACTGTTGGTGCCTAGTCTGGCGCCGTCGGTGCTGAACAATTCTTCAAAAATTTCATTTTGACTCCAAATTACATTCTTTTTGTTTCAAGTCCTAAAAATCAATAACTTGTAATTTTTTTGCTCTAATTCCTAAAAATCAATAACCTACAATAAAACCTGAAAAATACCTTCCTTTAAAGTGCAATATCACCAAAAATGAGTATAAAATATAGCCCTAAAAATGCATATATTTTTTATGCATCAAAATCCCACTGGTGTAATATATTTTTGGTGTATCAAAATCCCCCAAACTTAAATGTTACTTGTTCTCAAGAAACTCCTTTACTATATAAAAATATGACTCATGATAAAGGTTTTAACTTCTAGATTTCCATATTTAAGTCCACTAAATACAGTAGTATAACTTATGAAAAATGTAAAATAACTCCAGTTAATACTAAATGAATAAGAATATCTAGCAGTCAAGTCTAAGATTATTCATTTTAAAGCCACATAGAATATTCATATGAAAAAGAACTTGATGAAACTTTACTAGTAAATATGCTAATATTGAAATATAAGTTTAGAAAATGTAGCCAAGCCTTTCTCATTAAGTTGATACAAGTGAAGCCAATTTTTAATTCAGCATCTCCTCAAGCTTCTCCTCACATCTATTTCTTTTATTTTTTTTCATGATTATTTTCAATCCTTTTCTTTTCTTTTCTTTTCAGGATCATTTTCAATTTTTTCTTTTCTTTTCTTTTTCAGGATCATTTTCAATTCTTTTTCTTTTCTTTTCTTTTCTCTCATTTTTTTATGTAAGGATTACTATATCTAGATAACCTTTAATAATTTTGAACTTCAGTATCCTCTTCTTAAAGTTTAAGCTTTATTATTACAAAATTTTACTTGAGTTTACTATATATATATATAGAAACACAAATATAGTTATCTAAAGTTATCCTCTAATACCAAATATTACGTTAAATTTTAAAATATTTTGAAAATATAACTAATTGAGAAAAAATAAAATTAAATTTCTTTTCTTTAAAAAGGAATTTTTCATTCCCACCCAAACTTAAATTTTTAAAAGACTTTGCATGAAAAACTAAAAAAACAAAGGGTGAAAGAAACATTTAATACATAAAGAAAAGACTTACCTGTTGAAGGTTCTGATTTGAAATCTAACTCTGAAATATTGTAGGTGCTAATATGAAAAACTACAAGACTTAAGGCATTATATAACACATAATACATATAAAAAATTACTGAGAAAAAGTTAACCATAAATATATTCAACAAAGTACTAAAAGCTGACACAGTATTGAGATGATTTCCAATATAATAACAGTTTCACAAATCTACTGTTTACAATAAAACATAACATTTGAAATAAATTATTACACTCTAAAAACAAATAGTCTCAAAAATAAAGTACAACCAAACATAAATTAAACAAAAATCTAACTAAAACATCACCAAGCATCATCTTCTTCTTCATTTTCATCCACATCCAATTTTTGCTGCTAATATTGGGTAAAAAAGGGTGAGTAGGAAACTAAACTGAGTGATTACCCCTCGTGCATCTGACCATCACATCATCATAAGCAACATCATATTTGAACTTCTGTCTTGTCAAATCATCATTGTGTGCATTTCTAGCCTACATATTTTTTATTCTAATTTCCATTCTAAAGATATCTCCCTGTTGGATAATCATCTGCTCCATAAGTTCCTTGATAGTAGGTGTACTGGAAGTAGTACTTGAAGTAGAAGGAATATCTCTGGTCCTACTTCCGCTCTCCATCCAACATGATATTTGCAGGCCCAATAGGTTTTAAAGGTTCAATCCTCTCCTTAACCATTCTAAAATCAACTCCTGCCTGTTCACATAGTGTGAAGATCGAGGCAGGGTGTGCTAAACCACCAGTAGTCTCTTCCAAAGCAATAGATCGAGTATTTCTATAAATAATAGAGCCTACATCTACATCTATCCTTCTCATCTGTTGGATACAAAAGTTCAAGATGGCTCAATCCCTTGTAACCTCACTATGATGATTTGTTGGTATCATTCTATCAAAAATAAAGTAGTGTCAGGGCTTAGATACTATATTTAACATAGAAAGAGGAAAGATTACCTTAACATTATTCTTCACCTTCTAAGCTCCTCTTCCATCAGTAAGAAAAGAAATAACTTCATCAAAGGCCTCATTTGTGGCAGAAAATGATTTGTACTGGCAGCTATACACATCTTCTAACTGATAAAATTTAGTAATTTTCCTTGGAGTAAATTCCACCATTTTCCAACGAACAAACACATAGTCTTCAGAAGTCTCCTTAAAATTGGCATAGAACTCCATCACTACACCAATAATAGCCTCGACAGTAAAGTAACGAAAAATCTCTCACTGCCGAGCATTGATTAATCTTTCAACTTCTCCACCGGATTTTTAAATCCTCGATCCAAAATTACTTTTTTAGTTGTAAGTAGACTATTGAAATAAATGTTGACCTTGTGATTGACATACCTTTAATCATCAAAATCCACCTTTCTCTTTCCTTTGCTAACTCTTGGTGTCATGGTAATCTACAAAAAATTGATAAAATCCAAATAAATTCCCAAAAATTCCAAAAATCACAATGTGAAACATTTTAAACATAAATCTACTGAGTAGGAGTTCTTCACCAAAGGATTTTCTCAAAATATTCTTAAAAATTTCAAAATTTTGGATCTCGATAATGTAAGATAAATTCTTGGTGAAAATAAAAAATTTTGAGTTCAAAGTATAGTTCTTACCTAGAGAAGATGAAATCTGAACTTCTTTTGCTCTAAAATTGCCTCAAATCCAAGCAATAGCAAGCCCTAGGTGCAAAAATCGGAGGTTGAAGGTGACTAAAAGGTAAAAATGACATTTTTTACTATGCAAATCACAAATTTTAAGGGGTTTGGGTGGTTTTCGGGTCGAGGGCGCTGTCGGTGCCCATGTTGGCGCCGTCGGCGCTAGTGGCCAAAAAATTCATTTTTCTATTTTCGCAATTTTAAATTTTCGTTCAATTTACTCCAAAGTCTATTTAGTCTTTTTGAACATTAATTTTCATGTTAAAATAATTCACAAACAAGCATTTTCACAAACAACATCAAACTAACTTTTATATATGAAAATATACTTTTTACAAATACATTTTTCTAATCACACTTTCACATACATAGAAGATACTAAATTAGAATTCAGCGTCGAAAGCAAGCTACAACACTAGAACACTATCACAAAATTATACAAACAATCAAAGTCAATAGAGTTATAAAGCAAAGTAAATCAAATCCACACAATCACATTAAAAACGTAATTACTTTAAAGTAGTAGAGAGTCCAACTTCAATTTTTCTGCTTCATCTTCAGTAGTTTCTCCTCCTCTAATATCTCCCATATGCTGGTAATGGATGTCCAAATTGTAGAAGGGTTGGTACGGAAATTTATCAGTCGAATTTTCATCAATCTATCCATTTTTCTTGAACATCTACACCAATCCTGCTTCAATTGTTCCAGTATGATCAAAGTTCTCCATCATTCTCCAATCTAGGTGATCAGAAAGGTACTTGAGATATCCTATTGCATTCATAATACTTTGAAGTTCCCTTTCTATTTTGCTCATTTTCTTCTCCAAACCTATTGAACTTCCAACTATTTGTGGCATCAATGGTGTTGAAGCATGTGATGAATGATCCAAAATAATATCTAATGCTTCGTTCACATTTCCAATAAAATTATCATCAATAGGAATCATGGGCTCTCAAGGTAATAATACTTTCTCCCAACTTTTATATGGCACTTGAGATTGACTGCAAAGTAAGAAAATTTTGGAAGGATGCCCCAGTCGATATATTGGCCCTTTTATAATAATACCCATAATAGATTTGAAAACAATCGATCTCACATCAATGGGCTTTTCCATTTGAATGCAATAATTTAAAATGACACTTTCTCTTGTAACTCTACTAATCTTCATGGTAGGGAGTAATTTTACAAATATGAAGAAATGTCATTATTTTGATATTGGATTAAGCAGTGAAGCAGAGAAACTAACGTATCCCTCATCTCTGATTTCCCAATTATCATTTTCATCCGTCAGAAAATTATATACATGTTGCTTCATATGTCTTGTTAGGATAAAATTTGTATAGTGACAGATTGGAACATTATCTATCATATACAAATCATTAATTCGAGCCAGAGTAAATGGTACAACCTTACCTCAAACGAAGACGACTCCTTGGGTAATTCCATGTAAAGTAGTAGAGGTTTCCTTTACCACCTGTACAACAACTGCAGCGGTAGTGTAGCATAGAACTTTCCAACGTCTCTGCAAAAACAAAAATGATTTTCTCAATCTGTCAATCTGTGAACTTGGATTACTCAATCCATGATTGACAAAGCTTCTCTCCTTGATAAGTCTCTTTTTCGTAAAAACTTTATCGTATAATCTCTGCACCTCAAAACTATTAAACTTTCTTCTATTGAAAACTCCATACCTTGAAGTATTTCCTGAATTGGAAGCCATGTAATTCGAAATTAGGAAGTTATTCGAAATTAGGAAGTTAATTCGAAATTAGGAAGTTTCTGGTCGTCCAAGATAGCTTTTAGGCCTTTAAAAACACCTCTTGGTGCTTATTTAAGCGTGCAACCCTGCTAAAGTCCGCTGCATTTGTACTGAATGCACGCAACTACTAGGGATGGTGTTGGCGCTCCTGATGGCGATGTCGGCACCCCCGATGTCGATGTTGGTACCATAGTCCATATACACGTGTACCGTCGGTGCCCATTATCTTTCCAATTTTAGGATCTTTAATAAGAAAAGTTCCATAATGATAGACTTTAATTACCTTAAATGGTCCTAACCTTTTGGATTTCAGTTTTCATGGAAATAGTCTCAATCTTGTATTATATAATAAAACTTCTTGTCCAGATTCAAACTTCTTTTTAATAATCTTCCAATCATTCCATATCAATCATTCCATATTTTCATTTTATAGATTTTTGCATTATCATATGCTTCATTTCTAATCTCCTCAAGTTCATTGATTTGTATTAATCTTCTCTCACCAGCATCTTTTAGATTAAAATTAAATTCCTTAATAGCCTAAAATGCTTTATGCTCCAATTCTACTAGTAACTGACATTTTTTTCCAAAATTAAGTTTAGGTGAGGACATTCCAATATGAGTCCTATAAAAAGTTTTGTATGCCCATAATGCAATATCTAATCTAGCAAACCAATCCAATTTATAGGGATTTACAGCTTTTTCTAAAAATTGTTATGTTTCATGATTTGATATCTCTACTAGACTGCTGGTGTGAGGATGATAAGCAATAGAGTATCTATGCATAATATAAAATTTTTAATTAATTTCTCAATTCTCTAATTCCTAAAATGGGATCCTCCATCTATAATATTTACTCTCGGCATT
>NW_018218787.1:35420-73986 GCF_001263595.1 Phalaenopsis equestris
ATATATATATATATATGTGTGTGTGTGTGTGTATAAATTTCCAAATGAAGGCTTAAATGGTCTCATAAAATCGAATCCCCACACATCAAAAATTTTAACTTCCAATGTGTAATTTAGAGACATTTCATTTTGTCTAGAACTATTTCGTACTCGCTGACATCGATGACATGTTTTAATATATTCATTAATATCTCTAAAAGATAGGCAAATAAAATCCAGCTTGCAAAATTATATGTAATTCTATTTGTTCCAAAATATCCTCGAAATTCAAAATCATGACATCTTTCAATTATTTATTAAGTTTCTTCATAAGGCACACTCCTTTTTATAATTAGATTCTTACATTATTTATATAAATATGGGTCATCCCAAAAATAGAATTTTGAATCATATATAAATTTCCTTTATTGTTTATTCTTAATATGTGGTGGTAGAATATCACTTACAATATAATTTACTATATCAACATACTATGGTATATTTATTTCATCAATATTATATAATTGTTCATCAGGGAAATTTTCTAAAATTTCATTTGCAAAATTAGTTAATCTTACTTTTTCTAGTCTAAACAAATGATCAGCTATTTGATTATCATTTCCCTTTCTATCAATCTACCATCCCAAATTCAAATTCTTTCAAAAGAAGAATACAACTTATAAGTCTTAGTTTTTCATCCTTCTTCTTCATTAAATACTTCATAGTAGAATGATCAATATGCACAATACATCTAGTTCCAATTAAGTATGATCTAAATTTATCAAAAGCATATACTACTGCCAATAACTCTTTCTCAGTTGTGGTATAATTAATTTGAGCTTTATTAAGAGTTCTATTAATATAGTAGATTACTTTGAAAAATTTGTTCTACCTTTGTCCTAAAACAGCTCCAATAGCATAGTCACTAGCATTGCACATTATTTCAAATAGTTTCTCCCAATCAGGTGGGACTATTATAGGTGCAGTGATTAATTTTTTCTTTCAATAATTCAAATGCTTTCATGCATTCCTCATTAAAATCAAATTTTGTATTTTTTTCTAAAAGTTGGCCAAATGGCTTAGTTAGTTTTGAAAATTTTTATATATAACGCCTGTAGAAACCAACATGTCCTAGAAAACTTCTTACCCCTCTAACCATAGTAGGAGGCGATAATTTAACTTCAATTTTGGCAGGATCTACTTCCATGTCATTTTCATAAATTTTATGCCCAAGTATAATTCCTCCTGCAACCATAAATTGGCATATTTCCCAATTTAGTACTAGGTTGATTTTTTCACATAATTTCAGAACTTTTTCTAAATTATTTAAACATAATTCAAATGAAGTCCCAAATACAAAAAAATTCATCCATAAATACTTTCATTCCACGTTCAATCAAATTGGTAAATATTGACATCATGCATCTTTGAAATGTCGCAGGTGCATTGCATAGTCCAAAAGACATTCTACGAAAAGTGAATGTTCTATAAGGGCTTATAAATGTTGTTTTCTCTTGATCTTCAAGAGCACTTAGAATTTGATGATAAGTAGCATATCCATCTAAAAAGCAGTAATATTTGTTTCTAGCCAATCTATCCAACATTTGGTCTAGAAAAGGTAAAGAAAAGTGATCTTTCCTGGTGACCATGTTAAATTTTTAATACTCTATACAAATTCGCCAACCAGTAACTTGTCTTATTGGAATTAATTCATTTTTCTCATTTACTTCAATAGTCACTCCTCCTTTCTTTGGTACACAGTGAATCGGACTCACCCAAGCACTGTCCAAAATAGGATATATAATTCCAGCTTCTAACCATTTTAAGATTTCTATTTAACAACTTCTTTCATTATTGAGTTTAATCTCCTATGAGGATCAGCTTTAGGTTCATATTGTTCATCTAATAGAATTATGTGCATACAAATCGAAGGACTAATTCCTTTAGTATCTGCTAAAGTCCATCCAAAAGCCTTGTTATATCTTTTCAAGATTTCTATTAAATTTTGTTCTTGAATTTCAATTAACTCAAAAGATACAATAACAAAAAATGTAGATGAATCTCCTAAAAACACATATTTTAAATGGGTTGATAATACTTTCAGTTCAATTTTAGGTAGTTTAATACTTGAAGGAATAAGATTTTTATTATCATTTTCTAATAAATCTAAAGATTCAAATTTTTTATGAATATAATCTAAGTTCTCTTATTTTATTTCATTCTCATTCTCACAAAATTCTTCTTAACTTAATTTTTCTTCAAATAATTTCTTGAATTTCTCATTACTTAGATAATCAGTAACTTCCATCCTAAAATATTCATTATCTTTTTCTATTGCAGGATATTTCATAGCTTTTGTAACATTAAATGTTACTTTTTGATCATTAACTCTTAGTATTAATTCTCCTTTTTGCACATCTATAACAACTCTCCCTGATGCAAGAATTGGTCTCCCCAAAATAATAGGAATCTCTTTATTTTCCTCCATTTCTAATACTATAAAGTCTACAAGAAAAATAAATTTATCCACTTTTACTAATATAACTTCTATAACTCCTTTAGGATAAGTTATTGATCGATCAGCTAACTGAAGAGTTACAGTAGTAGGAGAAATGTCTCATAGATCTAAATGTTTAAAATTTATATAGGCATAAGATTGATACTCGCTCCTAAATTACACAAGGCTTTTTCAAAAAAAATCACAAGGCTTTTTTAAAAAAAATTTCACCAATTGCACAAAGTATAGTAAAACTACCTGGATCTTTTAACTTTTCACGAAGCTTTTTCTAAATAATAATGCTAAACTCATCACTGAGTGCAATGGTTTCATGATCTACAAATTTTCTTTTCTTGTTTAGTATATCTTTCATAAATTTCACATAACTTGGCATTTGTTCCAAAACCTCATTGAAAGGAATGTGTATCATTAACTTTTTAAGGATTTCCAAAAATTTTATAAATTATTTGTCTTTTTTATTCTGCTTCAGTCGTTAATGAAATGAAGGCAGTGGTTTTTCTAAGGAAACTTGTATTTGTTCCTTTTCATTGGGGTCACTTTCAATCTCTTCCTTCTCCTCATCAACTTCAGTTTCTCTTTGGATTCTTGTTTGAACTTCTTTTCCACTTTTTCATTGAATAGCTTTAATTTTTTCCGTATTTTAATCTTTTGGATTAACTTCTACAGTACTCAAGAGATTTCCTGAAGGTCTGTTACTAAGTACAGTAGCAATATGTCTTAATTGATTTTCAATATTTCTAATAGCAGTGCCTTGATTTTGTATTTGATTTCCCACATTCAGCATTACTTCTTCCATCATCAACTTCTTTTTCTTAACTTGTGGGTTAGGGTTAGAGTTAAATCCAGGAGGATAAGAATGTCGATAATTAGGATTTCCTTGGTTGTTTAAATTTCTTGAGGAGTTCACCGAATCTTTATAATTATTCTAACTAAAATTAGGGTGATTTTTTCATCCAGGGTTGTAGTAATTAGAATAGGAATTTTTATTACAATTATTTATAGCATTCAAAGTTTCATAACATGATTGAGTATCAATTATCTGCCTTAGTGATATTTTCTATAATACTGGTGGCATTTGAGGATAGTTCACTCCAATTTGATCAATCTTTTTTGATATGGTAGCAATTTGAGATGCTAAAATTTACATTTCCTCAGAGTCATGAATACTAGCTACTCTCTTAGTATTTACCCATCATTTCTTCTATTAAAGAGTATGCTTCATCAAAAGGTTTTGACATTAGTGATCCACTTGCAGCAGCATCTATAATAGATCTAACAGCATCCAGCATCTATAATAGATCTAAGTGATCCTACTAATCCATTGTAAAAAAAATTATGGATTAACCAATCTGGTCAAGCATGGTGTGGGAATTTTCTAAGGATATCCTTAAATCTTTCCCAGGCTTCATATATTGATTCCCCTTCTATACATAAACTTGCAAAATCCCATACATATATCAAACTGACAATAAGATGTAATATCATTTATAAGCTTAGTAGTTTTTTAGGTTGGAAAATATTTAGCCAAAAATTTTTGTGATAGTTCTCCCCAAGTTTTGATAGATCCAGGTGCTAATGAATTTAACCAAGCTTTAGCTTTATCCCTTAATAAAAAAGAAAAAAGTCTAAGCCAAACAACATCATTAGACACTCCATCATATTTAAAAGTAGCACATATTTCAAGAAAACAAGCAAGATATAAATTAGGATCTTTAGTAGGTGTTGCTCCAAACTGATTATTTTACATCATTTGGATAATAACAGGTTTAAGCTCAAATGAATTAGTAGCAACATCAAGATTTTGAATAGTTAACTGAAGTTCATCTGCTGTAAGATGAGCATAATCTCCTAAAGGTTTTGGTCGATTTTCATTTATTTGATTATCTAAGTTATTTGTCATTTCGTTCAAATTTTTAATTTCTTTTTGTTGTTTTCAAAATTTTCTATTAGTACGTTCTAATTCTGAATCGTAATGTACTAAACCTTCACATCCAATACTTCGCATAAAAAATATAATAAGTAAAAAAAATTTCTTAAATATTTTTAGGATTTTTTATTATATATATATATATATATATTATCTCTAAATTTCTTTATTTACAAAATTTATTTAATTTACTGTTACCTTCCCGTGCAACGACATCAAGAACTTGATCCCGGATATTATAGCTGTGTAAAATTTATAAAGTTGACTCCGCTTTATAACGGTGCTAAAATCTTGATGTTGTATTTTATGAATAATAACATTAAGCACTTAATGTTGGGATTATACGTATCGTTATTAAATAAGATAAGACTTTCTATCTAAGTCATAAATATCAATCGCACGAGGAAAGTTTCAATTTGAAATGATAAATTAACTAAGAAATTCACAGAAATAAAATAAAATTACTATCACTAATTTAGAATGTTTAAGATACTATCAAAGCTAAATTATTAACTAATAGAAAAATTTAAATGCAAAGTTTAAAATAGAAACTACTAAACTATGTTTATGTGATGAAGTTTTCTAATATGAAAAAGTATCTTTCCCACTACAATTAGTTTTTAGTAAAATGAGAGAGATTGGTGAAATGAGATAAAATAAATGGTTTAAAATTGTATTGTGCCAAATAGTAGCATTTTTAATTCTCTACCCGGATTCAGTGTTATAGAAAATCATTGGCTAATCTCAGGTTTAGCCTCTAAATCTATGGTTAGGCTAGAAGGATACTGGTTCCCACTCTAGAGCTCCCACTTCTCTTCCCCTGAAGGCTAAATCTAGCTTTAGTTCTTAAACACTAAGATCAAAATAAGGATTTTAGTCTGTCACCCAATAAATCTCCAATTCTACAGCCAATAATATGTATTTATCTATTTATTTGCACTTAATTTTATGAACAAAACACTCCTTCATGGACTTAAATTTGATTCTCACTCTGTTGTAGAACTCATACTCCATTTCTTGGATCATATGTTTTAGAACATATTTTAACAATTCAATTGGCCAGATCAAAAATTAAATTAAGAGCAGAGTTGAAAAACCATCAAAATTTATTCTATATTTTAACATTGGCACATCCAAATTATCTCTTCAATTCAACATATCTCAGAGTAGGAAGAAAGCTAAAGGAAACTACTCAGACTTCATGTGAAAGATACAATAAAATACAAAACAAACAACACTTATCTGAAACTCTTTCTCAAAGCAAATCCTTTGTAGCCTCTCTTATAAAATGTAGGAAGAAGAAATCTCTCACCTCTCTCCCTCTCCAACACTCTTAGAAAATAATGCACACTTAAACTCACCACAAGAGCTCAAAACTATAAAGAAAATAAATGACTAATGGTGTGGAATGGCGTGGAAGCATGCAAAGTGGCATGAATGGGGGTGAAGAGATGCGAAGAAAAACCAAGACAGTGGAGGAGGAAAGTCCTTTTTTGATCAATTTCGATTCTAAATAGAGCCTAGGGTTGGTTTTCCAATAGGTGCATCTAAAAACTCTTCAAAAGCATCCAAATTTGTTGAATCTTCTAAAAACAGGGTCTGCACTGACACTAATACCGTCGGCGCCAAATTTGGCACCGTCGACGCTAATGGCAATTTAATTAATACAACACTCTTTGTGAAACAGTACCGTCAGCGCCGAATAATTCTGAAAAAATTCCATTTTGACTCCAAATTTTATCCTTTTTGCTCAAGGTCCTAAAAATCAACAACCTCAATAAAACATGAAAAATACCTTCCTTTAAAATGAAATATCACAAAAAATGAGAAAAAATGAGTATAAAATATGGGTAATATGGGTCTAAAAATGCATATATTTTTTTGTATCATATCTAAATTCTTAAAACTTTCCTGAACATAAATTTTAATCCTCGGTGATTATCTCAATAGATTTATCTTTAATATTAGTATCATTTTCATACTCTAGTTCTGGCTGTCTTCTTTTAACTTCACAACTTTCTCTGAAATGGTTTTCAATTAAATAATAAATAATCTCTATTCTATAACATTTATTTTTTCTTCCTTTCAATGGATACTTTATTGACTTTAGCACATATAAAGTAACTTCATCATCATTAGCTCTCATAGTTAGCTCTTCTTTTTGTAGATCAATCATAGCTCGGCTAATGGCAAGGAAGGGTTTCCCTAAAATTATTGGTATTTCTTTATCTTCCTGCATATCTAAAATAAGGAAATCCACATAGATGATAAATTTATTAACTTTAACCTGCACTCCTTCTATAACCCCTAAGCATAAGTGATTGATCGATCAGCTAATCGAAGGGATACAGTAGTGGGAGAAATCTCTCCTAAGTCTAACCTTCTGAATATTAATAAAGGCATGAGGTTAATGCTATCTCCTAAATCACATAAAGCTTTTCCACAAATTATTTCTCTTTTCTCACATATAATAGTGAAGCTACCAGGATCTTTAAATTTTTTATGAAGTTTTATTTTGGCACTGCATTCTTCAGTTCAACAAACAACATTTGCTTAATCAATATATCTTTCATAAAATTAACATAAATTAGCATTTGATCTAGTGCTTTAGCAAAAGAAATATTGAATGCTAGCTTCTTAAAAATTTTTAGAAACTTAGGAAATTATTGATGCATTCTCTTCTGTCTAAGTTTCTTAGGAAATGGAGGTGGCAGTTTTTCTAAATTGATCTTAGTTGGAGAGATAGGTTTTTCTATATTTCTGGAACATTTTCTTATTTTTTTTTAATTTTCTAAGGTTCCCTCT
Organism: Phalaenopsis equestris; assembly: GCF_001263595.1. Lineage (NCBI taxonomy): Eukaryota > Viridiplantae > Streptophyta > Magnoliopsida > Asparagales > Orchidaceae > Phalaenopsis > Phalaenopsis equestris. Next base: position 42,650 of record NW_018218787.1, read on the forward strand.
CAATTTCAATCTCTTTTTTTTACACCAATATTGATTTCTCTACCACTTCTCCACTTGAATGCTTTAACTTGCTCCTTCTCTTTTTTTTTATCTTTAGGATTAATTTCAATGTTACTAGGAAGTGTTCCACGAGGCCTATTATTAAGTGAGTTGGCAATTTAACCCAGTTGATTCTCAATATTTCTAATTGCATTACATTGACTTTATAACCGATTCCCTATTTATAACACCACTTCTTTTATAGACAAATTCTTCTCCATAATTTTCTTGTTATTGTTAAAGATAAGTGGATAAGAAGGTTTATAGTTAGTACTACCCTGGTTGTTCCAGTTTCTCAATGGGTTCGCTTGATTTTTTCCATATTGCTGATTTCCACCACAACAATTATTATTCTAGTTATAGCTAGGGTGTTTTTTCTAACCTCTATTATAATAATTAGAATATGGGTTATTAGGTCTATTATTAGTTTCATTTAAAGTCTCAAATGAAGGTTAAGTATCAGTCAATTGTCCCAATGACTGTTCCTTAATCACATGAGGTGTTTGAAATAAGTTCATTCTAAATTGGTCTGAGTTCCTAGATATTGCAGCAACTTGAGATGCCAAAATTGAAAACTCGTAAGTATCAAGGACACAGGCTACTTCCTTAGGATTTACACTTTCTATTATTTAATAAGCTTCATCAAATGGTTTTTACATTAATGAACCTCTAATAATAATATTAATAATTAATCTAAAAGATCTTACTAATCCATTATAAAATTTTTGAAAAATTAACCAGTCTGACAAAATGTGATGTGTACACTTTCTAAGAAGTTCTTTAAATCATTACCAAGCTTCATATATTGACTGACCTTTAGGTTGATCATATGAAGTAATATTGTTTTTAAGCTTAGGAGTTTTTGAAGGTAAAAAATACTTAGCTAGGAATTTCTATGCTAAATCTCCCTATGTTTTGATAGATTCAGGTGCTAATGAGTTTAACCACATTGTAGCTTTAGCCCTTATGAAAAAAGGAAAAGAGTCTAAGTATAACAAAGTCATTTGATACACTGTCGTATATAAATGTAGCACATAATTCTAGAAAATTAGGAAGGTGTAAGTTAGGATCCTCAGATAGAGTTCCCCCAAATTGCTTGTTTTGTACAATTTAGATTATAATAATTGTAGTTCAAATAACGTTTAATTTTACGCACTAGGGTTACTACACAAGTGCATATATCATTTAAAGTAACAAAGCACTTTCTTTTCAAGGCTTAATATTGATCTCATGGAAAATGTGAAAAATCTTTTATTAACTTAGTAAGACTTTAATTAAACTCCAGATAATTTTTTAAGAAATAAGGTTACAAGTTTATGTGCAAAAAAAGGTATCTAAATCCTACAAATCTTATTTAAAAGCTTAAATAAAATGTTGTGTTTATAAACTAATTAAACAAAAAAGACCTCAAATTGTGTAAAAGTCTTGTCCCTTGCAATGAGATCATAATCAGAGTAGGAATCAAATGTTAAAAGGTTTAAATGAAGTTTTGAGAGAAATAAGAGCGATCCTATTATTTTCCCTCTTCCGAGTGCATAGAAAAATTAGCTAATTTAGAGTTAAGTTCCGAATTCTAAGGTTGTGTTAGGTAGGTTCTAGCATCCCACTTCTAGATTACATACTTTTCCCTCTCTTTAGGACTAACTGATCCTTTGGTTCTAAACTCTAGATCAAATTGTTAAGAATCTATCCTTTCACTTTACAAAAACCAATTTACACTCATCAAATCTTATCTTTCTATCTATTTGCACTAACTAATGGACTATCTTATCACCCACCAGATTATTGTGATTCTTACTAGTTGAGGAATACATAGCACTCCCAAGTCATTATGGTTTCATAAAAATTTTTAACATACCAGTTAGCCAGATTGAATATGTAAATTAATTGTGAAGTGATGAATCATCGCATGTATGGAATAAGACAAATCTTGTACAATTCTAATCCTACAAATGTTAATTCTTATTGCATGGAGAAAGATAAATAAAAATACTCATATCTCATGGGGATAACATAACAAAACATGACTTATACTAAAATTCATATTTACATAATAAAAAAAAACTTATAGAAATTACAAAGTACTTTTCCTAAACTTCCCACAAGCAAATCCTTTGAAGCTCCTTTGAAGTATTCTCCAAACTCTCCTTACAATTAAATCCAAGAGACAAACAAAACAAAGACACAATAAAAGCTTAACAAAAGTCTCCACACACACACACACACAAGACCTCACTCCACAAACTCTTTTTCTGCCCTCTTCTGGTTTCTATTTACTCCTTTTATCATAGCTCACGAAATTCGCAAGAGTCACTTCAGATGCCCCTTTGAAATTCATTCAAATTTAATGCATATTGAAGAATACTGATTCTGGCGCCTAGGTGCCCAACTTTGGAGCCTAGGCAACACCCTTCTAAAAGCCCCAAATAACTAACTGGCACCTTAGTGCCAGATTCTGGGGTCTAGATGCTAGCTTATTTTATACTTCCTAGCTCCAATTGCCCTTGTTTTGCTCTGATTTTGCTCCTTTTTCACTAAAATGCCATCTCTTGTACATGAAACAAAAAAAATGAAATACTTACATTAAAGTGCAATATCATTAAAGATAGGAATAAAATGTAGAACGAAATTAGAACATTTTAAGGTGTACCTGACAAGCATATGTTATGTGACACGATCCACTTGTGATATGCCACAAACAAGCATACATATGCAATGCAACTCAAAATGCTTGACGACACATCGAACTAGACCTAAATAGCTCACATAAGTACTTGGTTTAGCATTTGGATGTGAGCCATAGTTTCCTCTTGCTTTGTCGATGTGTGTGGGAACTTTCACCTCTAGGTCTCTAAAATGGAAACTCTCCATAATGTTGTGGAATGGGCTAGCTATAAAGCTTTCCCCATTTCATAACTCCTCATGATTTTAAAATGTATTCAAGCTACAAATCATTTCTCACTTTATGAAATCTAAACATCCTAACCTCTCCTAAGAAGGTTAGGGAAACCAAACCAAGGGGGGAGAGTGACTCCAACCCATTATTATTTTGGACTAATGTCCTCAAAAGGGAAACTCTCATATTTAATAAGAATGTCTGACAAAATCTCTCTAACAAAGGGCTACTTCTAAAAAATCAATGATTAAAGAAGGGATCGTGGTTGTGTTAACTGTCGTTGGTTGATGATGCTCGCCCCGTGTGGGCGGAAAAATCAATGGCACTAAATTTAGACTAACCTAGGGTCAGTTAGGAAGGAAAACGTAAGGAGGTTTAGGGTTCTTACCACCATGAAGGTTGCAGATGCATTTCTTCAAGTAGGAGGAATCTCTCCTATCAGTAAGAGAGAAGCCTACTTTCTAGTGGTGTGTTGGCATTCTTCCCTGGGTTATGATGAAGCACTCTTCGCAAAGATCTTCTCACACGTGCAAGAGATATGGAGGAGGAATATGGATAAAATGTGATATTATTTTCTTATAAAAGATGTATTAAATAATTTCAATGGTTGTCTAACTCATTTGAAAGGTATTAAATCTTCCACATTAATTACAGGGCTAATAAAAATGCCTTTAAGAAAATTTACAACATAAGCATTAACATTAATTTTCTTAATAATCTCAAATGGATCACATACCCTAGATTGTAATTTTCTAAATTAAGTGGATGGAGACCTCTCATGAAGGATTTTTTAAAGTAACTAATCACAAAATATAAATTTCTTAAATATTTAATTATTTATTTCTAATTTCAATATATTATGCATTTAAAAATTCTACTTGTTTATTAGAATCCTTAAGAAAGCTTTAAGAATCTTTAGCAAATGTAAAGGCAGACTACAAATGAAGGGGAATGTTTGTAAGACTAACTACTTTCTAGGATTGTAAGAATAAAAAAATTCAATTGTGGTTCTATTGGTATTCATAGAATGTGAGCTATTAAAGTGAAATTGTATAGCAAGAAAATAAGTTTTCTTAAGAATCTATTATTGTAGTTTGGCTATCAGTTTTTGGGTGAAAGGACAAAAATAATTTAAGTTTTGTGCCCATATGCTTCAACAAATTCTTACCAATTTATGATACAAATTGATGTCTTGGTCAAAAATTATAGTGGAGGGAAGTCCAGGGAATCTACACTATTCTTAAAGAATAGTTTGGTAAACTTAGAGCAAGGTAACAAGGGTGCCTCTTGCAATAACATATTAATGATCATATTGATGCTTTCATTCAGGGAAGTCCGGGGAATCTACACTATTCTTAAAGAATAGTTTGGTAAACTTAGAGCAAGGTAACAAGGGTGCCTCTTGCAATAACATATTAATGATCATATTGATGCTTTCATTCCCTCTACAAATCTTAGGGAGTTCTAACACAAAGTCAATGGAACGGTTTTTCTAAGGACTAAATTGTACATGTAATGCATGTTATCATCTGAATGGGTTCACTATGATTTTTTGCTTTTTACATGTACAACATTGATTAATAGTTATCTTCATAAGTTTCTTGATAGAAGGGCAAAATAGTCTTCATTCAACGAGATGAATAGTCTTCACTTCTCCACAGTGCCCTATAATCAGAGATGCCCTAAGTGAAGTCCTTAGGTACACAATTTTCTCCATTTATATATATACCCACTATGGATGGAATATTCACTGATGAGATCAATAAAAGGGTTCTCCATTCATAACATGTTAAAGATAGATTAGGTGAAACACTGAATAAATTTGATTTTCATCTTTAAGTCTGTAAAATCAATGGATCTATAATTCTAATGATTAGATTACAAAAGTCATCGTAGAAAGTGCTTCAATGGGCTTGTTATCAACTATTGGTTTATTCTTTAAGAAAAAAGTAAATTAGAGTAGATACTCAACCTACATAGCATGATTACCACTAAATTTTAATTGGGCATCAATTAACTATGGAGAATTATGGCTAGTGTTCAACATGAACTTTGCTGACCTCAATATTTATTTCAAGTTTATCTCCCTATAACTTGGAATGTAGCCTTAAGTTTCGTGGCTCTCTTAGAATACTAGTAGATGACTTAACACTAAAATAAAACAATGAACATCTCCTTACACTTTGTAATTCCATAAGCTTAACTTCAAATCCTCAACCTTTCGTTGAGAAAATTAGAATTAAGTCACTGAAGCTTTGGTTGAGTTTTGATAGACTTTAAAATGCTTTAAGCTACCCTTTAACCTTAGAGACTTAAACTCTATTTGTTCTCTCATTGAGCACAAGACACCTTTCATTCAGAATTCTTTGGATTGCCTTTTCGTTAGTTTTTAAAGAGTACATTTGGTTTGAAGCTCTTTTTAAACTACGATAGACTTAATTTTTGAAAGGGGAAATAAAATAGAACTTTACTAATTGAATGTTAAATTGATTAAAAATCTCAAAATAATTAAATCAAATGTTATTGGAATCATAAAATCAAAACCCACAAATATTCCCAAATTAACGCCAACCTAAAAGTCAGATTCTATTAAATAGATTCTATTAAAAATTTTAATTGATGAATTTTAAACAAAAAAATAAACTAAATTAAAATAAATCAAAATTGAATCACCAAAGATAAACAAGATAAAAGAAACTTACATAATTAAATCTACTAAAATAAAATTCAATAATAATATTACTAAATCATTAAAGAAAACAAAATCGAAATTCACCTAAAAATTATTAGGTCAACTTAAAATCAAATAATAAAATTCGGAAAATCCAAATATAAATCCATAACTAAAGTCAAACATAACTAAAATTCCTAAAATAAAGAAAACTAAAATTAAATTAAAACAAAATACAAAAATTATTGAAAATAAGATAATTAAATCAACCAAAATCAAACATTACGTAACAAATTTAAAATGTAAACTAAAGATGCTTTAAATTAAAATTAACAACATTAAAATGAAAGTCAAAAAATTAGAATCAATACTTTACATTTCACACTAAAACCATCCCAAACCCAAATCCATCAGCATAAACCCAAATCGACCATCTTAAATCTAAGTTCCCCAAAACTAAGCATAATTATGAAGCTAATTAAACCCGTCCCATCTCCAAACCCAATATCCAAAGCTCATGATAGACAAAACCCAAACTATTAATTTCCTTATCCAATCTACTTAGCCATCGAGAAAAAAGAAAAAATAAGCCAAGCCATAACTACAGCCAAAGCACTCTTCCTCATGATAATTCACATCAAGCATATCCATGACTTGCCTCCTTGAGCCAATAATCTAAGACCTTTAAAAAAAATCTCATGCACTCTTCTCATGAAAGATGAGTCAATGACAACAGAACCCATGATAAACCATCGTGACAAAATCAAACAAAAAAGAAATGGACCAAAACATTTAAAACCTACATCCTTAGATCTTATCCAAGGAAGTCAAAACTTAATGAACAAACCCTAGCCAGTAAAATTAAATGAATGGCCCCTCTCCATAGACCAAAATGAAAACCCAAGCACCTTCTCCCATGCTTCCTCTAGTCATTAATGAGCCATGACCCAAAAATAGCAAAATGAACTAAACCTCTATTCTTTTTGAAAAAAGTATACCAAGCACACCCTTAACCAGACTAAAGCTCCCTATTCACTTACAATTAACCCAAATATTTCTCCATGCCTCCCATGGCCACTTGAAGCCTTCAACCAAAAGCACTAAGAAAAGAGAGAACTCCTATTCCCGTAACCAACCTTTGTATTCATGCCTTGAAACTCAAGTAGAGAGCCCACTGATCATTTTACCATTCCCTCTAATTTTAGAAATTTGAACAAGACTTAGTCAGCCCACAACTCAAACCCATTAATGCTTGAAATTGATTGTCCCATTAGAATCACCAAAACTTAAAACTAACTTCTCTATCATTTTACCCTCTCTCTGAGCCCTCCAACCCTATCCATAATCAAACCGAGTGGGGTCTTGGTCAATTTAATACAAAGAAATATGGAGCTTCAAATTTGTGCTTTGAAGAATTTGGCCAACGCAACCATTTATACCCTACCCAAAATAGGCCACTCCTTTTGTGCAAATGTATATGCTCAATAAATATGTAGGACGCTCAGTTTACCTTAGATCATGCCTTGAAAGCTGGATGATAATTCTTGTTTCCCACATGGACGATGAAAGATTGCCCTAAGTTTCTTCTATTTGGAGTTAACAACCCATATATCATCCCGTGAAGCAATGGTTGCAAGATCCTTCAGCGGATCCTTGGTGCTTGGAGGTACTATCATTATTCAAAAAAATGAAAAATATTTCAGAAAATCATAATTAAATAATTACAAGTAAAAAAAACAAAACAAAACAAAATGTTGTGAACTCGATAAAGGGAAATATATGAAAAAAAATTAAATTCATTTCACCCATAATTAATTTTGAAAATTATTTAATACTTAAAAAGAATTAAAAATCAAACTTAAATCAAAATTAAAATAAAATTGAATACAATGAGCTCTCTTACCATGGTTACTTCCTCTAATTTTCTCAAGGCTAGCGACCATCATTTGAAATGAAAAATGTAATTTTCCACAAAATTGACAATTAATTAAAAGAGGAATGTAGCAAATAAAATATAAATAAATAAATTACAAAATAAATTAGAGATTAAAACAGGAAAAGGAAATAGTAAAATTGTTAATTGAAATGACAATATTAACCTCTGAAAACTAAAAAGTTACCTAAACCTAAGAGTGGGTAAATTTGTAAATTCAAAATTTCACTCGATAAAGTGGAGTTTTTTTTACAATTTCTCCAAAATTACAAGTACAACCTTGTTGCTTTACAACCCTTTAAAATAAAATTCACAAGTTTAAAACTTATTAAACCAAACATGGAATAATTAAGGAAAGCTTGAGCAACACTCAAACATTAAAATGCATATGTTTCAAAATGAAAGTGGGTAAGTTTGTAACTTTTCCTAATATTACAAATGTGCCCCACTTGTTTTCAAACTTCATAAAAAAGAAATTATTTAAAATAGATACTTTTTACTAATAAGTTTTAATCACTTATTAAAAAATATTATAAATTTAATAAACAACTTGTACTTTGTGATGAAGTGGTTCTTAGTCAAATTAGCCAAATTTGAAAATTTACCCCTATGAAAAAAAATCTTAATAACTTTCTCAAAAGAACTTCAAATTGACTGAAACTTTCATAAATGAATTAAGTAAACAAAAAGAATTCAAATATAAAAGAAAATCAAATCAATTAAATAAAATTTAAATAATCAAGTCATCAATCCCAAATGAAAAATCCAATAAAATCCATAAGAATTTGGAAATCATTAAGACTTAAGAAGTAAACCAAGAAACTCATAATAACAATCAATAAAACTTAAATATAAATCTCATTAAACAAACCCAATCTGTGTGTTACCCTTAGATGATGTAACCCATGGTTACTAATTAAGAATATTCTAGTCATTCTTAACTAAGCAGATAAAAATTACTAAAACTTTAGGATTACGAATCCATGAGATCTTGACCAGAGTCATCATAAATTAAAATTAAAAAAATAATCTCAATGAAAGAGCAAAATAAAATTCAAGTAAAATTCAAATAAAAATCATAAAATTTAAAGATTATAAAACTCATAAAATTCACTAAGATTTCAAGTAAACTTTAAAATTCATCTTAAAATCCACTCATACATAAAGTACAAACCCAAGTAATAAAATCAAACAAAACAAAGCTTGAATAAACATCCACTCCCTATTCAAGAGGATTTCATTTAAATTGTAACTAATGTTTGTTAAGAGGAATCTTTTGGTCATATTGAGCTAATTACCTTCTGTGACTAAGTAGATCACATAGCGTGATGATCTACGACAATGAAAAGCTGTGGGCATCTTGACTTGGTATCATCATCATTTTAAACTCACCTTACACTCACATCATATAATATACCTAAATTAAATAACAATAATTTAATTTTTTCTTAAAATTAATGAAACTCATATTTAAAATAAAATAAATTTAACAAAATAGTACATTCACAACCTTAGAAACATCATGCATTTAAAATCTAAATTCATATTAAATTAAATTGAGTAGTAACCTCTTTTTGATTTAGTAGTAGTAACAAAAAGATCAATTTAAGAATAGAACATTCTATATTACAACTACTCCTTATTTTTCAACCCCTCACTCACTTCATAAAAAGGAGTAACTTGTCCATCAAGAGTCTGTTAACCTCACTTTTGGTTGAGGTCTAGTTTCTTCCTTAGAAGCTTAGGATCTAGCAATAGGAATTTCCAGTTGACTATTCCTAGAGAACCAGTGATGGAAAACTCACCAATAGAAATTCTAAAAACTCATTTTTGCTCATTATGAAGTTCCACATGTTAGTTCTAACCTCTAGCTTTTCATAGGTGGAACTAATTTGAGGGAGCTCAAGAGGAGTCCCCATAGGACTATTTGTCCTTAGGTTTAGCCCTGGGTGGTGTGGTCATGGTCAGGTCTACACATACACGCACATGAACCTTTCACATTCACTCACAACCCTAACCCAAACCTACCTAGCTTGTCCCTTCCTCTATTGGAAAATCATGAGGATGTTCCTTTAAACCATTAAGCCCTGGTATAAGGTTTGGCTAAGACCAGCACATGAAGGATCCATAATAGGAGTTCCCTTGATCTCATGGCTCAAATAGGGTGACTTCATGATTAAAATTCTCAATCAATCCAAAATTTTCTAAATTCCCAAATTCGACCCCTTTAGCCCCAAACTTGACTAAATTACCAAATTGCCCCGAAACCGTAGATTTTGCAAAAAATTCCCAAAATTACCCAAATGCTCAAAATCTCTTAAAAAATCATTTTAAAACATTCCAAATAACTCATGTTGACCAAAATGCCTCAAAATTTTCAAAATCCCCAAAATTGTCAAAAATTTCCCTAAATTACCAAAATGTCATTCATACCCAAAAACTTCAAAAAATTCCCAAAATCTCCAAAATCACTCCAAATGTCCCCAAAATCAATTTGAACCACTCCATTGAACCCAATTTTACCAAATTGACCCATGTTGACCAAAATCCCCAAATTGCCCCAAAATGTCTAAATTCCTCAATTCTCCTCCAACTTCCTCCAAATTGGCTTCTATCTAACCTTATTTCAATTCTAAATCAAAATTCAACATATCAAATCCCAATTGAAACTAAATATAAGCCCAATTGATCCAATTTCAAAACTAAATTTCATGCCCAATTTAAAATTCCCAATTTTGCCCCAAGATTGAAAATCTCCGAAATTGAACTATATGACTCCATAATTTCAACTCACTTGATATCCAAAACTCTTCATCACAATATCTTGGATCAATTTTAACCTTGAATTGATCCAAATCCAAATCCTAGTTCAATCCAAACTCAATTCTAGCCCAAATGCCCCAAAATTGACCTTGAACCAAATTCAACTAAATTGAACCTCCAAATCAATTCAAAATCACCCAATTCCTTTTCTAAACTTCTCATGACAATCATCCAAACCAGTTTGAGCAATAAATTGAGAAAGATCTTAGCCCAAAACCAACTTATACCCAATTTAAAACCTGAACCTCAATTTTGAACAAGCTCCAAATTTGACCAAAGCCATCCAATTTAATCAAATCATGGTCACCAAAGCCAACATTCAAACCCTATGGATTGAGCTAGATCCCCCTAGCCCACCCTACATTAACCATGGACCAAGGGTTCCACAAATTAAGGGATTTCATTCCTGAAATGACTAAACCAAAATATCTTCGCCACAAAGCTTCAAACCTTAGTGCAAATCACCATTAAGCTTCCTTTGGCTCCCCTGATCACCTTAGCAACCTCTCCTGTCCTTGCCTACCGGTCTAGCCCCAGGAAAACACCAAAATTGAGAGGTCGCCTTGACTAAAAAATAAATTTAAAAATTCTTGGCTTGGATCACTCTCATTGGACATTGGAGCTTCTCTTCCCTCCATCTAAGTAACTCTTTGCACCCACTAGCCAGCCCTGGTGGCCACCATGGCTTAACCTATTTAAACACCACCCCCCACCGTCAAACATAGAGATCACAAATTTCCTTAGGGAGACTCGGCAAAATTAATTCCATAGCTCCTCCGAGACATTCTAACCTCATTTCAACCATCTTCCAGCCATCTTCCCCACTATTTTAGCACAATTTCAGAACTCAAAACCTGGGTAGTTTCTGGCCATTTTTCAAAATTCCAAAAAGCTCCAAATTGATTGTTTAGAATGCTTCCCTAGACAAAACTAAGATCCCCACTGAAACCCCCTTCTGTTGAGCACCCTAACCTAGTCCTATACCAAGACCTCCCCGCCTGTTAGAGGAAGTCTGACTCAGAGCATTTACCAGAGAAAACAATCACTTCCAGGAGGTTTGTCAGACTCCACTAGAGCTTCTCCAAGCATCCAATTGAGGCATCCCCACTCAGAGAAAGTTATAACCCATTTTCCCCCAAATTGAGTTTGGTTTGGGCTTTTGTGAAGAAAAGTTTAATTTCATGAGCATGTGACCATATAGATTGGTTCTTCTAGATCAGAAAAAGATGTATGACAAATTGGGGACTAAGAAGGAAAGCCGATGGATCACACGTGCATCATTTGGATGGTTGAGTTCACACCAAACAGAAGGATGGAAGGATATAACGTAGATGCGTGGCAGCAGACTCAGGTGGTGGCGTCAAAAAGCAGAGGGTTGCATGTGAGTTCAGAGTGCCTTAGGATGACGTGGCTCTAAACTGGATTAAGTAAAAAATTAAAGGATTTTTTATTTAAATTAATACCAGAACATAGAAAATCCATAATTTGGTGTAGAAAAATTATAAAAATAATATAAAAATATCTTCTTGCTCGGTGAATATAGTAGAATAATGTGGAATAAAAATAAAAATTGTTCGACGTGTCTCTAATTTGTAATTAATTAATTACCTTATGGACTATTTTAATTCAAATTAAGTAAATAATAGTCACCATGGCTTAAAATTTTCGAGGTTGATTCCCCATGTTAATAGGGATGTTCTTTGATTTTCCCAAGTTAAAAGAGCAGGTCTAGCTTTGAGACCCTAATTTTCAAGCGTAGATGACTATGTTTGCTTAAAATAATTATATAAACTAAAATATAAATAAAAAAAATATTAGACTTATTTTGGTAGGTTCCCTTTGGTTAAAGAACCTTAAGAAAAAAATAAATTAACGTTAAATGTTTATGTACATTACTATAGTTAATTAAACCTTAAAAAATCACTAAAGTTAAAATAAATAAAACAACTTTAAAAAAATTAATAAAAATCATTCCACATTATAAATAATAATCATTCTAACTCATTGTAAAATTTTGAAAGCCCTTTGAATTTTCTTAGCACTAAAGTCTATTTTCTAAGTAAAATTGTATTTTTGCATTAAAATAATTACAGTAAATTATTTATAACTAGAAAATTATAAAAAGTGATTTTTTGAGTTCCTTGTGATCATGAGCACTTATGAAAAATAAAAATTATTTTAAAATAAATAGTTCATTTTTTAGCTATATTTTGAATTAAAAATATTTAAAAAATGTTTAAATCTTTAAAATATAAAAATGTCCAAAATTATTCCTAATTGTTCCCTGATCACATAAGACCCTTTAAAATATTTTTTTTCTTATTTTTTTTATTTAGTTATATATTTTTAAAGGCCAAAAAAGTATTTTTATTGATTTTGAATTAAAATAATTATAATAAATTAAATAAAATTTGTAAAAATTCAAAGTTTTCTCTAATTTCTCTAGACCTTGGGAGATTTAAGCAAAATATAAAAAGTAATTTTTGTAATTTAAACATATTTTCTATTTAATTAAATTACTAAAAATCAATAAATAATTATAATAATTAAAACATAATTTTAAGAAAATTCTTAATTTTTTTCCAAGTGGTCCTCTGACCTATGTGAACCTCCAATAATTTTCTCATGACCAAAAACTTTATTTTATTATTTAAATAAAAAAATTGAAAAATCATATTTTTTAAATTAGAATAATTATTTAAATTAAATTAAATTTTAGAAAAACCATATTTTCTCCTCTGATATCTTAGTTGGCCCAAGAATGGGGTACTATAAGATTTTCAAAATCATTTGAATTATCCTCGATAAGTTTCGAAGTGGAGAGCCCCAGGGGCAAAATGATAAATTTAGATGTTAGTGTTCTAGTTAAAATTTAGGATTATCTAAGGGAAAATGGGTAATTTTGATCTTAATGAATTCTTTTGAATGTTTGAAACATAATGGGAGACAAGGTAGGAACAATTTGTCACCTTTTCATGATAAGGATAAAATTGTAATCTTTTAAATTATCATGATTTGGAAGTTAATTAAAATTAAATGATTCTAAAGTTATGGGCTTAGGTGAGAAGATACTGTCACTTATTTTAAGCCCACAATTGGATATGAAATGATCTTTTAATAAGGATACACCTCACTAAAATTAAATTTTTTGGCAATTGTAAAATTACCTATTGAAAATTATTAAGGGCTTGGTAGTGAGCTAGGCTTAATTTGAACTTGTATAATTAGATTTAGAGAAAATAAAATGATTGATAATTAATACCTCTAAATACAACAAGCCCAACTTTAGTGGTGGGAACGAAATCCTTAATGACTTAAGCTTGCCTTTGGGGCTCCACTTACATAACTTTTAAGCAAAGTATCAAGTAATTAATTGAGTACCCTACTCTTGGGATAATTATAATATCAGGTTCATTGAGCATAGGGTCTATTAACTCATTGCAACTAAAAATAAAATTTGGATTGATTAGTTGAAAAATATAATAAGTTCAAATGAACTCGAAATACTTTAAAAAGGACTTAAGAGTTGTTAGGGATTGTCCCCGAGACACTTTCATAACCTTTTTGGATGCTTTGAAGGATAATTGAACTTATTATACTTTATATATATGCAAAGTTAATCTTTTCAGAGGGAGTGCGAAATGGTGAGGTAAGCATTTACATTTTTCTAATGAAACTTTATTTACTTTACAAAACTTTCTTACTCACCTATTTACGTTACTCTACAAAACTTGAAACAAATTTGTATGTGACACAAAAACAAAACCACATTTTTCCAAAATTAAACATCATTTAAAAAAAAACAACAAAATAACAATTTCATAACACAACCTTTTGAATTTATGGGAGTTCGTCGGATGTGGTAACCCACAGTTGCTAATGAGATCTCCCAAATTTAAATGAGCTTGACAACTCGTTCAAGTTAAGTAAATTCAAAAGAAAGTAGTGGTACCGGAACGAGGGAATCGTCGGATCCTAACCGGTGTCGCTCTAACTAAATTTAACCCCTCCAATAATGATCGAACTATACTTATCATTTAAACCTTTGAACCATCAAAATTTAGGACTGTTACTTTACCGAGGAGTGATATGTCTATTCCTTAGGATAGATATGTCATTTGTACTGTTGTGCTCGTTTATTTAAACTACTGTCTATATGGGATTTGTTCGGTCTCGTATTTTCAAAAGATTAAAACATTATTTTTCAAAATTTATGAAATCACTATTTTTCTAAAAAAATATCAAATTTATATGTATATTAGATTAAATAAAAAACAAATTCTTGAACTAAAATTTTAATGGTCGACGAGACATGATTTTATAGAGTAAGTTCTACCTTTTGCATATCATTTGGCATTTATGAACAAACCTTCTAAGAAAAATCATCATTAAGGACTTGCATACCAATACACAGCTTTCTATGATCACTTGACACTAAGAGTTAACAAAAAAATAATGAAAAATTACATGCATATGTTCAGCTTTAAAAAGTTTAAATTTTAAATTGCAAAAATATATTTAAATTAAGTTTAGGACAAAATTTCTACCAATATGTTGACCTCACTTTTAGTTGAGATCTAGTCTTTTCCTTAGAAGTCTAGGATCTAGCCATAGGACTTTCTAGTTGACTATTTCTAGAAGACCAAGAAAGGAACCCTCACTATTAGAAATTCTAAAACTCTTCTTTGCTCATCTTGAAGTTCTACATATTGGTTCTAACCTCTAGCACTTAGTAGGTGGAGCCAATATGGGGGAGCTCAAGAAGAGTGCTACGAGGAGGTTGGAGCTAACTTCAGGGGCAGAATTCTAAAACAACAAGTAGATCTACAACAACAAATCTCACCTTAGAATTAAATAACATGCCATAGGATTTTGAGGTTGTTTGCTCATAAATCTGCACCTTAACCTTAGGCCTTTGCACAATCATGTTGTGTAATTTAAGCCCTAACTCGCCTTAGGCTCTGAGATTGTCGGTCGTTACAATATATATCCTCCTATCTTTCAAGCTATTTGTATGATTATGTCATACGAATGTAAGCTCTAATTAATAAAATTTACAGGATGAAACATCCAATAATATCTCTTCGAAATTGAAGCCAAAATATAAGATAGCTTGGGAAGTTACCGAGATTCTTCTTAGGATCGCGGGTCTTTTTGTAGCCTTTCTTTTGGACTCTATAATAAATGTTCTAAATTTGAGCCTTGCCCATTTTACCTTGTCCATTTTACACTCCTTAGTCCGACCTTTGAAAAGTTCTACATTTTGAAATTCTTGAAGGCAATACTTTCTGATCTAAATCTAGAGTTTTCTAAGTGACCTTGGTCATTTAATATGTAATTAACTATATGGGCTTGCCCTTATAGGGAATTATAGAAAACTTTAAGAACTTGGCCTAAGATAAACCCTATCTAAATTTTTATATTACATAGTAGAACTTGTTGGCCAACATAAATGGTTTTGCAGACCAAAATATATGTCATAAGTTCCTTACTTTTTTAAATCAAGCCACACAGATAAGTGATATGTCTATTCCTTGGAATAGATACGTTACTTGTAGTGTTTTGCTCGTTTATTTAAACTATTATCTATATGAGATCACTTTGGTCTCGTATTTTCAAAACTAGAATAATATTTTCCAAAATTACAATGTATATATATATATATATTACGAAAAATAAAACCAAAAGCATTAATAATAGCAATGTAGCTCTACATATTATGTATAGAAGTTACCATTTAAACAAATAGATTCAAATTCATAGCCTGTAGCAGGAAGGCCAATCTTTCCAAACCTCCCACATACTTCAGCTAAATAATGTCCTCTATAACATTCCAAGAAAAACCCAAATTGCAAAAAGAAAAAAAACCCAACAATTTATCTCATTACCTCTCTCCCATATAAGAGAAACAAAAAATTTAAAATAATAATAATAATAATAATAATAATAATAATAATAAGTTTCAGGGTGTTTTACTTGATGGGAATTGTGAACTAAATAATAGTAAAATGATATAAGTTAGTGAAGAAAAGAGATTTACCAATCTGAAATCTTCAAATTCTGCCATTCATGAGGAAGGATTCAGAAGAGCCATTAACGCCTTATTTCTTATTATTTGTTCTCTTAATGCAAGCTTTGCGCACCGCCTGTTCTATCTGTCTCTCATGTTCTTTCAGCATTTCATCCATGTTGTCAACGGTAGGCATCAATGGTCCTGAATAGATTATTCTGCTTTTCTTGGGCACATAGGCTGCTGTTTTTTCCCTTCCTCTCTCATCCCTACTATGACAAGACGAATGCCTATTAAATAACTGGTAAGCAGCACCAGAATGGTAGGATTAATCTTGCCCCTCTCTAAGATCATGAAACTTCGTAGTTTCCAGCGGACCTGATAAGCCTGAAAACTTGGCACCGCCTCCATTGACTTTCTAACCTCATTTCAACCATCTTCCGACCATCTTCCCCACTATTTTAGCACAATTTCAGAACTCAAAACCTGGGCAATTTCTGGCCATTTTTCAAAATTCCAAAATACTCCAAATTGATTGTTTAGAAAGCTTCCCTAGACAAAACTAAGATCCCCACTGAAACCCCCTTCGGTTGAGCACCCTAACCTAGTCCTATACATAGATCTCCCCGCCTGTTAGAGGAAGTCTGACTCAGAGCATTTACCAGAGAAAACAATCACTTCCAGGAGGTTTGTCAGACTCCACTAGAGCTTCTCCAAGCATCCAATTGAGGCATCCCCACTCAGAGAAAGTTATAACCCATTTTCCCCCAAATTGAGTTTGGTTTGGGCTTTTGTGAAGAAAAGTTTAATTTCATGAGCATGTGACCATATAGATTGGTTCTTCTAGATCAGAAAAAGATGTAGGACAAATTGGGGACTAAGAAGGAAAGCCGTTGGATCACACGTGCATCATTTGGATGGTTGAGTTCACACCAAACAGAAGGATGGAATGATACAACGTAGATGCGTGGCAACAGACTCAGGTGGTGGCGTCGAAAGGCGGAGTGCTGCATGTGAGTTCAGAGTGCCTTAGGATGACGTGGCTCCAAACTGGTACTTGCTAGGTGAATATAGTAGAATAATGTGGAATAAAAATAAAAATTGTTTGTTGTGTCTCTGATTTGTAATTAATTAATTACCTTCTGGACTATTTTAATTCAAATTAAGTAAATAATAGTCACCATGGCTTGAAATTTTTGAGGTTGATTCCCCATGTTAATAGGGATGTTCTTTGATTTTCCCAAGTTAAAAGAGCAGGTCTAGCTTTGAGACCCTCTAGATGACTATGTTTGCTTAAAATAATTCTATAAATTAAAATATAAATAAAAAATAATTAGACTTATTTTGGTAGGTTCCCTGTTGTTAGAGGACCCTAGGAAAAATATAAATTAACGTTAAATGTTTATGTATATTACTATAGTTAATTAAACCTTAAAAAATCACAAAAGTTAAAATAAACAAAACAACTTTAAAAATCTAATAAAAATCATTCCACATTATAAACAATAATCATTCTAACTCATTGTAAAAATTTGAAAGCCCTTTGAATTTTCTTAGCACTAAAGTCTATTTTCTAAGTAAAATTGTATTTTTGCATTAAAATAATTATAGTAAATTAATTATAACTACAAAATTATAAAAAGTGATTTTTTGAGTTCCTTCTGATCATGAGCACTTATGAAAAATAAAAATTATGTTAAAATAAATAGTTCATTTTTAGCTATATTTTGAATTAAAAATATTTAAAAAATGTTTAAAATTTTTAAAATATGTAAATGCCCAAAATTGTTCATAATTGTTCCCTAATCACATAAGACCCTTTAAAATATTTTTTTTCTTATTTTTTTTATTTAGTTTTATATTTTTAAAGGCCAAAAAAGTATTTTTATTGATTTTGTATTAAAATAATTATAATAAATTAAATAAAAAAATTAAAAGTTTTTTTCTCTATTTTCTCTAGACCTTGGGAGATTTAAGCAAAATATAAAAAGTAAATTTTTTTAATTTAAACATATTTTCCATTTAATTAAATTACTAAAAATCAAAAAATAATTATAATAATTAAAATATAATTTTAAGAAAATTATTAATTTTTTGCCAAGTGGTCCTCTGACCTATATGAACCTCCAATAATTTTCCCATGAATAAAAATTTTAATTTGATTGATGAAATAAATTAGTTTTGAAAAACTTATTTTTATATTACAATAATTATATAAATTAAATAAAAATAGGAAATGATCACATTTTCTCCCATGATATTTTAATTGACTCGTGAGTGGAGTATCATAAAAATTTCAAAATCATTTGAGTAATATTTGATGAGTTATGAAGTGGGAAGCTGTAAAGGCAAAATGGTAATTTTGGATTCTGATGCTTAATTAAATTTAGGATTAGTCAAAGGGTAAATGAGTATTTTTGAACATAATGAACTCTTTTAGATGTTTGAAATATAATGGGTTAAGAGGTAGAATGTAATTTTTCACCTATTCATGATAAGAGTAAAAGTGTAATTTCGTAAATTGTCATGTCATGACTTGGAAGGTAATTCAATTGGAGGATACTAAAGTAGTGGGCTTAAGTTAGGAAGATTATAATTCATTTATTTAAGCTCCTAATTGGTGATAACATGACCCATTTATAAGAATATACCTCACTTAAATTAACTTTTTGATAATTATAAATTGACCCTTGAAATTGTTAAGGGCTTAGTAGTGAGTTAGGCTTAATCAAAGATTGTTTAATGAGGTTTAGAAGAGAAAGACATGATTGATTAATACCTCTAAAAACTACAAGCCCAGTTTTAGAGGTGGGTATAAGGTCTTCAATGAATTGAGTTTGCCCTAAGGAGCCCATTCACATGACTTTTAAATAAAACATTAAGTGACTGTTTGATTACCCACCTCAGGATAGTTGAAACATCAGGTTCACTAAGCATAGGTTGTATTAATTCATTGAAACTAAATTTAAAGTTTGTGATGATCAATTGAACAATATAATAGGCTCAAATGAACTCTAAACATTTCAAATCTCAAAACATTTCAAAGGGTTCTAAAAGTTGTTAGGGATTTTTCCCTAAACCCTTTTATGACCTTTTGAAAATTTTGAAGGACAATTGGACCTGTTATACCTTGTTCCAGAAAATCATTAGTTAAAACCTTTAAGGACCCATGAAGTTATGACCTAGGGTTGGTAGCTACACCTTCTACTAGTCTTTCTTTTTCCATATTCTTGCAATTTAATTAAATTTCCTACAAATTATATATATATTGCAAAGTTAATCTTTCAGAGGGAGTGCGAAATGGTGAGGTAAGCATTTACAGTTTTCTAATGAAATTTAATTTACTTTACAAAACTTTCTTACTCACCTATTTACGTTACTCTACAAAACTTGAAACAAATTTGCATGCGACACAAAAAAAAAACCACATTTTTCCAAAATTAAACATCATTTAAAAAAAATTCATAACACGTCCTTTTGAATTTTTCGGAGTCCGTCAGATGTGGTAACCCACAGTTGCTAACGAGATCTCCCAAATTTAAATGAGCTTGACAACTCTTTCAAGTTAAGTAAATTCAAAAGAAAATAGTTGTATCGGAACGAGGGAATCGTCGGATCCTAACCGGTGTCGCTCTAACTAAATTTAACCCCTCCAATAATGATTGAACTATACTTGTCATTTAAACCTTTGAACCATCAAAATTTAGGACTGTTACTTCATCGAGGAGTGATATGTCTATTTCTTAGGATAGATATGTCACTTGTACTGTTGTGCTCGTTTATTTAAACTACTGCCTATATGAGATTTGTTCAGTCTCGTATTTTTAAAAAATTAAAACATTATTTTTCAAAATTTAAGAAATCACTATTTTTCTAAAAAAATATCAAATTTATATGTATATTAGATTAAATAAAAAACAAATTCTTGAACTAAAATTTTAATGGTCGACGAGACATGATTTTATAGAGTAAGTTCTACCTTTTGCATATCATTTGGCATTTATGAACAAACCTTCTAAGAAAAATCATCATTAAGGACTTGCATACCAATACACAGCTTTCTATGATCACTTGACACTAAGAGTTAACAAAAAAAATAATGAAAAATTACATGCATATGTTCAGCTTTAAAAAGTTTAAATTTTAAATTGCAAAAATATATTTAAATTAAGTTTAGGACAAAATTTCTACCAATATGTTGACCTCACTTTTAGTTGAGATCTAGTCTTTTCCTTAGAAGTCTAGGATCTAGCCATAAGACTTTTCAGTTGACTATTCCTAGAAGACCAGGAAAGGAACCCTCACTATTAGAAATTCTAAAACTTATCTTTGCTAATCTTGAAGTTCCACATATTGATTCTAACCTCTAGCACTTAGTAGGTGGAGCCAATATGGGGGAGCTCAAGAAGAGTCCCCCATAGGACTATTTGGCCTTAAAGTTATCCCTGGGTGGTGTGGGCTTAGTTAGTCTTGCACAGACAAACTTGATATGCCTCACCTTCACTCACAACCTTAACCCTTAATCAAACATGCTTAGTATGATCCCTTACTCTTTTGGAAGCTCATAAGGACGGTCCCCTAAACCCTTAGCCCTAGGCTAGGGTTTGGCTATGACCAAAAACACATGGAGGTTCCATAGTGGGATTTCCCTTTGTCTCATTGCTCAAAAAAGGGTGATTTTATGATTAACATCCTCAATTGATCTCATCCTATCAAAATACACAATTTTTGTCTTTTGCCGCCAAATTTCTCAAAATTTCCAAATTACCTTTGAAATCCAAACTTTTCAAAAATTACCCAAATACACCATTTTTATCCAAAAATCATTTCAAACTCTTTTAAACTACTCAAATGATCCAAAACATTCCAAAATTTCCAATATTCCAAAAATACCCCTAAAATTTCAAAAATTACCAAAAACCCCTTGGTGGCTTAAATTTTCCCAAAACATAGCAAATTATTTCATATACACTCCCAAAACCAATCTTGACCACTCATGAAGTCCAATTTGACCAGTATGACCAATTTTGATAAAAATTCTAATTTTGCCTTTTAAAGCCCAATTACCCCAAATCTCCCCCAATTTCCACCAAATTGATTTCAAATTTTCCCAATCTCAAATGTGAACTACATTTTTTCATATCTAAACCAATCTTGAACCAAATTCCAGTCTAATTAAATCTAATTTCATACCCAAATTCCAGGCCTAATTTTAATCCCTAATTTGATCTTAAGCCAAATTTTCATCAAATTAAACCCCCTAACCTATCCAATTTTCTCAAATTTTGATTCTAAACTCTTCATGACATTTCCCCACACAAAATTAAAGCTTAAATTGGCTTGATAGAAATCCTATCCAAATCTAAACCCAAGCTCAATTCTTTTCAATTAACCAATCTGCCTTAATTAGCCACCTATGATGCTAATAAAATCACCAAAGACTCAATATTTGATCCATGGAACAAGGGTCCCCCAAATCATGGAGGTTTTCCCATTAATTTGGCTAAGATCTCTATCCCATTCCATCATCCATCAAACCCCCAAGCCAATCACAATTAAACCCTCCTCTGACCTCCCTGAGCTGGCTAGCCACCACCTCACCTCTTTGAGGAGACCTTCTCTCCTTTGAACCCTAAATTGAACACATCCTCTTTGGAACTTCCCCATTGGGTGCTCGTGCTGAACTCCTTTCCACCCAAGCCTTGGTGCACCAACCCATTAGAGTATGAGCCCTCCTTATTGGCCATGGCTATAAAATCCACCTCACATGGCCATAGGGGAGATGATCCAATTCTCTAGAGAGGCCTTTCTAAATTTTCACCAGTGCTTCTCCAGGCCTTCTTAAGATCATTCCAACCATTTTCCCCTATTTAAACTCATTTTCATAGCTCAATTTTCAGTTCAAAATTTTGGGCCATTTCTACCATCACACAAAACTCTGCCAAACTTTGAATTAATAACTCTTAAGCATTTTCAAAACAAACGAGGAAATTCCCCATCATAACCCGACTCTATTGAGGCTTCTAACCCACCTCTAGACCAAGGCAGCATCACCTATTGTTCGAAATCATACCTAGACCTTACATCAGCTCAAACCAACACTTTGAGGAGGGTTGTTTAATCACAAGGAAGCTTCCACAAGCACCCAAATAGGGCCTCACCTCTTGGGCTAAAGTATAACCCTAAATTTGCCTTCAATTTCATCAAGTGTGAAGAAAATGTTTGTTTCATACTATTGTAACTATATAGATAGGTTCGTCTTTACTAGATGAAGCTAAAGGAACAAACTCCATGTGATTTGGTTGAGTATCGAGCAAGAACTTAGGTCTAGAATTTTGATGATTCTCGGGTTAGGTCAGTTGTGGAATATCACTAGGGACTGTCCGATCGCACGTGTATTGAATGAATGACTCAAATTACATTAGACAAAAGAAGTGTTTTTGAACCACAGATCGCATGACAAGCGTAGGTGGAAAGCACAACAAATGGGAGCGCGCCACATGGGGCTTCGTAGCTGCCTATGGTGAAGTGGTTTTTTTGTGGATAAGTAGACAATTAAGGGTAATTTTGATTTAATTAAATACTAAAACTTTAAAAATTCATAACTCGGTGTAGAAAAATCATAAAAAGAAAATAAAAATACCATCTTGCTCAGTGAACAAAGGAGAATAATGTGGAGTAAAACAAAAATTATTTGATATGTCTCTTATTTTTAATTAATTAAATACCCTCTATACTATTTTAATGTTAATTAAGTAATAATTGATCACCATGGCATGAAACTTTAGGGGCTCACTCCTCATGAAAGTGAGGATGTCTTCTCTTTTTGCCAATGTTAGAAGACTTCTCTAGCCTTGAAACCCTAATTTTCTAGTTTATTAGCCCATTTTTATTAAATTAATTATACAAATTAAAATTTTAATCAAAAAAATATGAGGTTTGTTTTGGTAGGTTCCCTGTGGTCAAGGGATGAGAATCTCCTTATGCTCCTCCATATCAAGAACGATAAAGTCAGTAGGGTATCTAATTTCACGAGAACATCTTCTATAATCCTCTTAGAGTAGTTAAGTGAACAGTCAACCAGCTCAAGGCTTAGAGTGCAGGGTTGGACTTCTCTTAATCCTAATCTCTTAAAGATAGATAAGGAATTTCTCTCCCATTGCACAGTGAATGGTGAAAGTCCTAGGGTCCCTAAGTTATTAAGAGAGTTTTTTTTTATAATAACACTACACTCATCGCTAAATGCTACTGTCTCGAAATCTTCTAGCTTTATCTTTTTATTCAAATATATCATTCATAAATTTCACATAGCTAGATATCTGCTCCAAAACATCATCAAAAAAATTTTTGATGGTTAACTTCTTAAACACTTCCAAAAATTAGGAAAAATTCTTATCCAACGTGTGTTTTTGAAGTATCTGAGGCAATGGTGGAGGTGATTTTTCTAAGTCTTTCCAAAGGGTGAGACTGGTTTTCTTAAGTCCTTAGAAAAATTTTCAATTGGTATTCAGGCTCAGGATTGTCTTCTACTACCTCAGGTTCCCTCCTAATTACTTCATCCAATTTCTTTCCACTCAACTTAATCGCTTTCACATGTTCATTACTCTTCTTCTTAGGGTTTGCTTTAGTGTTATTGAGAAGAGTTCATTACAGTCTATTTCTAAGGGAATTTGTTATTTGACCCAAATGATTTTAAATATTCCTAATGACTGCAACTTGACTCCGCAGTTGATTCCTTATTTGCAACACTACTTCTTCTAAAGGCAGATTCTTATCCTTATATTATGGGTTTGAATTAAAATTAGGAGGGTAAAGCGGTCTAAATATGGTGTTATCATGATTATTCCCATTTTCGAAAGGATTAACCTGGTTATTCCTCGCTATTGGTTTCCTTCTCCTGGGTTACTATTATTTCAGTTAAAATTAGGGTGATTCTTTCCGTGGTCTGTGCTTAAAACTTTTGCTTCTAATATTTTCATTCAAGAGCTGCAATTTCGCATTGGCATCCAAAATTGGCATTTCGTTGGGATTTTTTAACAATTTTCTTCCAGATTCAAGGCGATTACCTTTCTTAGTTGCCTCTCTTTACCTTCCAGCTTCCACATCTCAAAGTTTCTTAGAATCAAGCTCCTTGCTAGGAGGAAACTTAGGTAGGCTTGAAGGATCACAAGCGAAAGGCTCCACAGTGAAAAATTTGCTCGTGAGGGCAGAATAAGATGTTCCCCTATCAGCTAGATCTACTGCAAGTAATCTTTCTAAAAGAGCTACAGTAGGAGATGGAAAATGCCTAAATTCTTGATGGATATTAATTGTATAAGGAAGTTGAGGTTTAAAGATAGTAGCATGTGGCAACCTCGATTTCCTCCAGCATTCTTCCGAAGGTGAACCGCACAGCTTAAATATCATGTGCAGCTGTTCAACCTGAAAAATTAATCTCTCAGGTCATACCGAGAACCATTTAAGAAACAAAGCCATAAATTTCATCAAATTTGCATCGAGTAAGCTTCAAGTGGAGTATGGTTCAGATAACAAAAACTAACTAAGGATGCATTCTGCGCCATAGAGCATTGCATGTCTCACCACCATATTAAAAAACTTTCCTTCAAGCGGTACTTTTTGATCACACAATAGTATCCCTTGATATCTTGATGCAAAACCCCGTTACTGTGGCAATTATTTAAGCCATTAAATAGTTGTTGCATAAAGCATATATACATATATATATATATATATATATATATATATAATATTTTCAAAATTAAAAATATTATTTTCAATATATATATATATATATATTATATTACAAAAAAAGATTCTATTCCATTAAAGAGTCTGATACAAGTCTGAGGTATGGAACCTTTAACAGGTCACCCTCAAGCAGAAAAAGAAGAGGAGGAGGAAGATTGGATACATTGACTTCAGCAGTACTTAAGCCTTTTCTAGCAAGCCAGTTGGCAGGTTAGTTTCCTTTCTCGTAAATAAAAGAGGTCTTGACCAATATGGAAGCTTTGAGCTGTTTTATCTTTTGTAGCCATTGGGACAATCTCTAGGAGGGTGCATCATTGTCATTTAATAGCATTAGTAAATTTGTGAAATCCACCTCCACCCATAGGTGGCACTAGTTGGAATTGGAAGCTAATTTAAGTGCCAAATAAATAGCAATCAGTTCTGCCTCCAAAGCATCTTCAGGTAAGATGGGAGTGGAGAACCAGAGTAAACATTTGCCTTCATGATTTCTGAACACTCCTCCCATCCCAACACCAAGATGTGAGAAGTTGCCATCAATATTTACTTTGATACATGAGTTAGAGTAACGGACAAATTAGGTAGCTTGCTAGGTTTTTCTAGCTGAATTTTGGAAATCTGAGGGAAGGACTTATATTTAATTAGTTTGAGCAAATAAGAACAGCAGAGGAATCAGAGGAACCAGGATACATTGAATGAGATGGGACCAGCCTTGGCCTTCCTCCAACTGCTCCAACACTCAAATAGATTTTGTAAATGGAAGTTGAAGGTATTCAACAGTAGCAGATTTATAAGCTCCCTCCAGACATGTTGTGAGAAAGTGCATTCAAAAAATAGGCGTGAGATAGTCTCCTCATTAGCTTTACAAAGATAACATCTAGATGGGCCTCTCAGACCCTTCAACTTCAGGATATCATCAGTGGGAAGAAGCTTTGAAAAGATCCTCCAGCAACAGAAGGACATAGAGAGGGATAAAAAATTGTTCCATATGGTCCCCCCCATGGGACATCATTCCAACTATTTAGTTTAAAATAAATGAACTTAGTGATGTTGCAGTTAGTACTGTGTAACCATTTAATCCTATCTTGTTTAATTTTGTCAAAATGCATCTTGGAGATGTTCAGAGGAGACGATTCCTTCAACAATGAGTGAAGTGTATTCAAAGACCAAAAATCTCCCTCCAAGTAGTCTGCAACTCTAAGGTTTAGATTTATATCAGTAGAGGAAGGTTCCAACATCTCTTTTGGGCACCAATGATCCAGCCAAAAATTAACATTGCCTTTCTCAGGTCCCATAGGAAGAGGTTTTCAACCAATCCCTTAATTTCAACATGTTGGTCCAAGTCTTAGAGTCCCCAATCTTTTTGTTTATTATATTGGGGTGAGCAGCTTTGCAGTACTTCCCCCACATGAGCTTAGCCCATAAGAAATCTTGCTGTCTGAACATGATCCAGATTTTACAGAAGTTCACTTGTTGCAGCCGTTTCAGACCTTTAAACCCCAGTCCATCAAGAATAAAAGGTTTGGCAACCTTCTCCCAACTAGCCCAATGAAGTTGTTGTCTGCTCCCAGCCCAAGGAAACCTATTGAAAAGTCTTTCCATTTGTAGTTGAGAGGTCTTCTTCATTGATGTCATCTGTATAAGATAGGAGGGAAAGGTAGTAAGGATGCTTTTTAGAAGAGTGATTCTACCTCCACTGTATAGAAAATAAAAATTCCAGTTGGACAGTTGATCAACAATTTTTCCCAGGACTTCATCAAATTGAGTTTGTTTCACCCTTCCTTTAATGAGAGGAACTCCCATATATCTAAGAGGACATGAGGCTTCAGAAAATTTTGTATGATCAAGAATCCAATTTTTTATTTTGGAAGAAGTGTTTCTACTAAAGATAACATTGCTTCAATGGAAATCAGCAATGGCCTATGGTCAAAACCAGCCATACTCAAGTGGCTTACAGAAGTGTGCAAAACATTGTTGAGCCAACACTCATTCACCAAGAATCTATCCAGACTTTCCCAAAATTTTCCCCTCCTCCAAGTAAAAGGAGGGCTATTGAAGCCAAGGTCAAACAAATGAGCTACTTGGATATTGTCACTGATGTTGGTCAGCTTGGACAGGTTTGGGGATCTACCACCAATCTTCTCAGCAGATTGAGATCTCCACCCACCATCCATTTATCTGTCATATTAGAACCAATATAATGAAGAACAAACCACAATTCAGTTATGGAGGCGTTGTTACACCCAGAATAAACAAAAGTAAAATAACATGACAACCCATTCTTACTGAAAGAAATATGGACTACTTGAGGATGGTCCAGCAAAATAGTCCAATTTAACTCTTTTCTAAAAAAATGCCAAATCTTATTGTTCATATTGGTGAATTGAGAGAAGCCATGAAACTTGTTAATTGACCTTTGGGAGTTTTTTGTGAACCAAAGGTTCTAAGATAGCTAAGCACCACAGTTGATGTTTTTATTAAGATGTGTTACCCTTTTGAGGGAAAGAGGTGAGCAATCCCCTAATATTCCAACAAAGGAATTTAACCATGAGAGGTAGGTTGTGATCTGGATATTCTCCTTCCACTCCTGGTACTAGATGGGGAATCCTGTCTTGGAGGGCTGGTGGGAGCATTGGAAGTGCCTTCCTGAAGTCTGTGCAGCTTAGTAATCATCTTATTCTTCTTTTTTGCCTTTTGAATTTGCTAATCCTGGTTCAAGGCTAGGGTCATTTTCTTTAATACTCTTGTGGAGGTAATCAGATTTGCTGTGGGGAGGGAACAATCCTCTACCAGTAGCTAATTTTGCTAGGAGTTGGTGTTATTTTCCCCATGTAGCTCTGTGTGTAATTTGCTTATCTCAATTGTATTCTCAACTGTGTTGTTAGGTTCATGAGGGAGAGTAGTCACCACAGGTTCTCTAAAAGCAGGTTGCTAAAGTTCCACATGGCCTGAAGCCCCCTTCTCATTAATAGTAGTGTCCAGTAGTTTTTCAGATGTAGTAATAGGAATTCCCTGGCTAGAATCTTTGGTTTTATTTTTAGAGGGTGGATGCAACCTATTGAATTTGTCTTGGGTGTGTCCAAACTTTCTACAATGAGGGCAGTAATAAGGCTTCTACTCCATCAAAATTTTTTGCCAGTGTCCCTCTTCCACAGTCTCCAACCAAATCTCAGTCACCTCTAGCAAGGTGATGTCCCTCTCATCTAATATTCTTGCCACTGAAAGCCTAGACAACTGGAAAGTAGGGAAATCTATTTTTAGAGGTCTACCTAAGGCCTGCCCAATATTAAAAACCACTTTATGATTGAAATAGTATAGAGGCAACCCAGATAACTTAAAACAAATTGGCACAATGGGAGGCTCTTTGTTAGGACACAATGGAAGGCTCTTTTCTAGGCTCCACTTAATAATCTTCATGGAGACTCCTTCCATAAGGACATATTTTTGGCAAATAACCTAGCGTAGTCTTCTTCCAGTGCTAGCTTTATCAAAATGTGTCTGCCATCAATCAGGACAATCTGCCAAGCTCCAGAAAAAAGGAAATTTTCAAAGAGCCTTCTCACCAGTTCCATTGTAGGGTGCTCTAGTTGCAACTTGCCAATCAGCATAAACTTACAATCAGCTTTTAAGCAGTTTAGCTCCTCATCTTGATTGAAGATGGTAGGTTTCCCCTCCTTAACACAGAGGGGATTAATAATATGACAACTTTCTTTCCCCAAGTCAGCTTCATGAAAGGCTTGGGGGAAGACTAGGACTTAAGCATCAGCAAGAGTATTTTGACCTCTACCCACCATCCCAGCATAGGTTGCTTTAATCAATTGAGCATTAGGTTTCACATCAATAGGGAATCCTTCAACCATAATGAGATCAGCACAACAGGCCACCCACAAAGGCACTATAATAGTTAAAATAGAAAACCCAAGAGCAGAAACACATCAGCCAGAACCAAAGAAACCAACACCACTTAGAAGGAAAGTGGGAAGCACAATAATCAAAACCAAGAACAATAATAAAAAAGGTTTAAACAATCAGCGAGGAAACAGAAGTCCTAAACTCAATGGAACAGTGCTTCCAAATTTAAAAAAAACTTGAACCGAGGAAACCAAAAAATGCAACAAACAAAGAGCCTAATGCAAAAGAGGCTCCAAAAAAGTTCCCAAAGAGCATAAACCACTCCACAACCTCCAACTTACTAGCTAGTAGTGAAGAACTACCATGAAGGAAACCCTAGTAGAGCTTCTAGCATCGCCACCACTATATATGTATGTATACATACATATATATGTATGTATACATACATATATATATATATATATATGTAAATTAAAAATCTTTTTCCCAAAAAGGCAACTGAAAACTTCTAAAAACTCCGTTGGGGACTAGTTTCTTTAACCATTATGATCAGGAAGTTTTGTCTTCATACATTGGTAAGGTGTCCATGTCCCTCATTGACTAGATACCTTTCTTTCATTGCCATGTTTTACCCATTTCTTTCTTGGGTAAGTACAGTCAGCATCCATTGGATTCCAGGACCATCTGTCTAACCATCTTTAAATAGAGTGGTTCAGGAGTCCTTTAGGAATTTTTTTTGTGTGGGGTCGGACCCCTAGTAGGTGTGTTGGTGGACTAGTTCCGCCTGGGCGATGTGCATTATAAAGTTGTTCCTACACTGGGTCCTAAACTTCACCATTTCCTCATATATTTTGGGTTTCATTTGTTATTTTTCATATCAAGCCAAGTCATTACGTCTCTTCACCCTCATTAAATTTTAATTCAAACTCTTTAACACTATAATAACAAATAAACAATAAATTTGAAAGTGAAAATAAGGAAAGATGTGCCCAGCTCATAGGATGACCTATAATGATTTTTAGTGTTCGCACTGAAATTACAAAATATTGGTCGATACTAACCCTTAGAAATTTTTCTTTGAAGCTGCTATGATAACGTTCCCTACTTAACTATTTCTTGAAACCTGCTTATCATCTGCGACTCCCTATAACATTGCACTGATGATCAAATCTTGAGTTGGATTTGACAAATTTGAGGTTGAACTTATCAAGGCCCCATTCATTTTCATGAAGATTGTCACTCCAGAAGTTCAAGAGTTGTCTGCCGAGTTTGATTTGAATTGTCCCCAAGACTTCCCTTCTTGCATGATGGCAAAAATCGCTACTACCCCGACATCCATTAAGTCCGTCATCCCCACGTTCATTAACACCTACTATCATCAGATTCACTGTTATTGTGCTTTTCGTCCGTCTACTAAAGAAAAAGAAGTTTTGATTGAAGAGGATTCAGTCGATGCATTCACTACTCTACCATCAGTATTTGAAATCGATTACTGTTCATGAGTTAAGCATCGAAAAAGTTGCAAAGAAGAACATGAAACCAGAAGATTAAAAGGGACTTCAGGGCCCAATTATAAAGATAGCCCTTGTTGATGAGATTCTTCACCAGGAGGAACTTGGATTATGCCCCAAGGAAAATATGTTGAGATTTTCATACCTATTTTATACTATTTTTAATGATATTTCACTTTCAAGAAAGCTATTTTTGATGTTTTGTTGTAGGAATGATGAATTAGGGTCATTGGAGCAAAAAGATGTAAAAAGGAGAGAATTTGGAGCGAAAAGGACCAAAATGTGGAGATTTGAACTAGGCCGCCAACGACGTCCTTTACCCCACCGACGGTGAGGTTTTCCGAGGCTACAAGATAAAATTCTTTAGAAGTATGCCGACGGTGCCTCGAGGCCGCCGACGGCGAACTCGGCGGTTATGCCTACTCAAGCTTTGGATAAGGCCAAATTTTGAAGGGATGCTTAGGCAACTCTTGGGAACGCTCATCCACAACTTTAAAAGAATATACTATTTTGGCCAAAAATTAAGGGGGGGAGAATCTAGAGAGTGAAGGAAGTGCTAGAGAGAGTTCCTAGAGATTAGAAAGGTTCTAATATTGTGAGGAATTTTTCACGAGATTGTAAGAGTGGAGGAAAAGTGAGAGATTTCTTCCTCCTTGTTGCTTCGAAGAGAAATTCTATGTGCTGTAAAGAAAAGAAGAGATTCAGAGGAACTTCGAGGAGTGTTCTTTGGGGAGAAATTAGAGATAAGTTATTTACTTGTTGTAGTTTGTATGACTTTGATTTTATATATGAATTTTGAGTTTTATTGTGTTTTTCCCATGAGATATGAGTAGTTTTCTCTGTCTTTCTCCTTGTCT
>NW_018218787.1:74062-75273 GCF_001263595.1 Phalaenopsis equestris
AGTTTTACAACTAAAGTGAAGATTACATCCAAGATTCAGGGAGGTCAAAGCCCTTGGAAGTTGGGTACAAATAAATAGGGAAATAATATTATCGGTCGTAGAATTGGAGATTTTAGAGTGACAGACTAAAATCCCATATTCAGTCCTATCGTTTGGGTGCTGAAGTGTAGATGTTAGCCCTCAGGTGAGGGGAATGTGGGAGCTCCGAAATGAGAGCTGGTATCCTTCCAGCCTAGCCGCAGATTCAGTAAACAAGCGTAGGATTAGTCAATGTTCTTTATGCCTGGACCAAAGGGTAAAGAAGATGTATGCTCCTATTTTGAACAATATAAATTAAACTAATTCACTATAATTTCTTGACAATGAGAAGGATGAAAGAGAAGGTTGCTTTCTTATTAATTTAATATCATTGAATATCATAATTAAACGTCTCATAGGTTATTTAATAGTTATTAAAATTATATACTTATTTCAATTTCCTATTAGTGACAGATAAGCAAATTGAACTTCGTGGTTGTGATTAAAGTATTGCTTTTCTAAAATCTTAGTTTGCAGTTCTAAACCACTCCCTGTGGGATCAATATCTAGGACTCCATTAGAGCCCTATATTACTTGAGCGATACGTATACTTGCGTTGATAAGTGTGAATTTACAATTATTGAATATTTATTACGTCCATATTTATCTTATATTTTAAGCATATAAAAAGTCACTGTCAAGTTTTTGGTGTCGTTGCCGGGGGTGATTGAGTTAGTTAATCAAATCACGATTAGAAAAATGGAAAAGTTAGGATTATTAGAAAATTTGGACTTGAATTGCAATTTATTTTATATTTAGATAATTATACTACTAAGTACAGATTTCAAATTGTATGCGTGAATTTGGACCTGAAAATCTTATACCCTACGATTCGGAATTAGAACACACTGTTAGAAGGATTAGAAGATTAAGAAGAGAACCTAGAAATTCTGATACAATGGAAAACAACCTGAACAATCAAGGAATAAAGAATGAACACCAACCTCGACCCCTATAAGATTATGCAAATCCTACAGTAGATGAAATTTGCTTATCTATCCAAAATCCTGATGTAGCTGTTAATTCATTTGAGCTTAAACCTTCTATTATCTAAATGATAAAAAATAATCAATTCGGAGGTACACCAAATGAAGATCCGAACTTACACCTCGCTAGTTTTTTAGAACTGTGTG
>NW_018218787.1:75321-76580 GCF_001263595.1 Phalaenopsis equestris
TTTTTCACTGAGGGATAAGGCTAAGATGTGGTTAAACTCGTTAGCACCAGTATCTATTAGAACTTTGGGAGAATTGTCACAGAAATTTCTATCCAAATATTTTTCTCCATCCAAAACTTCTAAACTTAGAATGACATAACATCATTTTGTCAGATTGATGGAGAGTCAATATATGAAGCTTGGGAGAGATTTAAAGATCTTCTTAGGAAGTGCCCTTATCATTCGTTACCAGATTGATTGATAATTTGAACTTTTTATAATGGATTAGTAGGATCTCTTAGATCGATTATAGATGTTGGGGTTTCTGGTTCTTTAATGTCAAAACCTTTTGATGAGGCTTATTCATTAATAGAAGAGATGGCTAACACCACTTTTAATTTTCAATGGCCCTCTGAACTGGGTAATCCTAAAAGAGTTGCTAGTATCCATGATTCTGATGCAATATCTATGTTAGCTTTGCAGATTGCTACAATATCAAAGTAATTTGATCATTATGGGATGAATTATTTTCCAACACCTCCTATGATGGAAGAGAATTCATCTGGTCAATTTGTGGATGTTCAACCTTCATATGAGATTTTAAATGCTATTAATAGAGCCAACAATCGTTATTCAAACTATTATAACCCAGTTGGAAGAATCATCCAAATTTTAACTGGAATAACAATTCTTCTACAAATCAAAAATTGGCAAACAACCCAGTGAACCCATTAGGAAATTCATCCAACCAAGGAAATGTTAACTACAGACCTTATCCTCTAGGATTTAACAGTAACACTCAAATTAAGGAGAAGAAGTTGTCTATGAAAGAGCTGATATTAAACATGGGTCAACAATTGCAGAATCAAGGAAATCAATTAAAAATTCAAGGAAATCAATTACAAAATCAAGGAACTGCTATTAAGAATAGTGAAAACCAATTGGGACATATTGCTACTGTGCTTAGTAAGCAAAAATTAGGAACATTTTCTAGTACTGTGGAACCAAATCCTAAAGATCAAGGAAAAGAAAAAATCAAAGCGATACAATTACGAAGTGGAAAAGAATTGGAAACAAGGGTGCAAAAAGAAACAAAAACTGAAAAAGAGAAAGTGGATACCAAAAAATAGAACGATCATGAATACCCAGATTTAGAGTATCCATTTACACCAATGAAAATTACTGTGGAAAAACATCCACCAATGTTTCCTCAAAGATTGAAGCAACACGAAATAAATAAATAATTTTCCAAATTTTTAGAAATTCTTAAGAAGTTAACA
>NW_018218787.1:76761-77793 GCF_001263595.1 Phalaenopsis equestris
GAAGATGTGTTAGTAAAAGTTGATAAATTTATCTTTCCTGTGGATTTCATTGTTTTAGATAATGAAATACTTATTATTTTAGGGAGACCATTTTTAGCTACTGGAAAAGCTATGAAAGATCTTCAAAAAGAAGAATTAACTATGAGAGTTAATGATCAAGAAGTGAGTTTTAACATTGTGAAATCTATGAAATACCCTGCTGTTGAAAGAGATAATGAATGTTTTCGCATGGAAATTATTGAACATCTACTGAACGAACATTTTAAAGAACATTTTGAAAATAAAAAGCATTTTGAAGAAGAACAACATTTTAAAGAATATTTCAAAGAGAAAAAACGATTTGAAGAGGGTGACGAAATTATTATGGACGAATTAGAAAATGAAGAATTAGTCTATGTTCAAGAAAGATTTGAGATGTTGGATATTATGGAAAATGCCGATAAAAATCTATTTCTGTCAATTATAAAACCACCTAAACTTGTGTTAAAAATACTGCCTAGCCACTTGAAGTATTTATTTTCAGGAGACTCATCTACATTACCTGTTATTCTATCTTCAGAATTAAATGATTTGCAAGAACAAAGACTGTTAGATACACTGAAAAGATATAAGAAAGCTTTTGGTTGAACCTTAGCGGATATTAAGGGAACCAATCATTCAATTTGTATGCACCAAATTATATTTGATGAACAATATAAACCAAGAGTTGATCCACAAAGGAGATTAAATTCGATGATGAAAGAAGTAGTTAAGAAGGAATTTTGAAATGGTTAGACACTGGAATTATATATCATATTTCAGATAGTGCGTGGGTAAGTCCAATTCATTGTGTTCCTAAGAAAAGAGGAGTGACTATTGAAACAAAAGAAAATAATGAATTAAGACCTATCAGACAAGTTACTTGGTGTCGTATTTGCATTGATTATAGAAAATTAAACACTGCCACGAGGAAAGATCACTTTCCTTTACCCTTTTTAGATAGATAGGTAGATAGACTTGCTGGGCACAAATATTTTTATTTTTTAGATGGAT
>NW_018218787.1:77986-78240 GCF_001263595.1 Phalaenopsis equestris
AGAACATCATTTGATGCATCATTTGACGCATGCTTAAATTATCTTGAAAAAGTTTTGGAGTTTTGCGAAAGAACTAATTTGGTTCTGAATTGGAAGAAATGTCGATTTATGGTTGCAGGAGGAATTGTGTTAGGGCATAAAAATTTGAAAGATGGTATGGAAGAAGACCCTGCAAAAATTCAAGTTATATCTAAACTAACACCTCCTACTAATGTAAGAGAGGTTAGGAGTTTTCTTGGACATGTTGGTTTTTA
>NW_018218787.1:78306-79846 GCF_001263595.1 Phalaenopsis equestris
TGTTTAAATGCCTTTGAGTTATTAAAGGAAAAATTAATCACAACCCCTATTATTGTTTCACCAAACTGGGAGAAACCATTTGACTGATGTGTGATGCTAGTGATTATGCTATGGGAGCTGTTCTTGGAAAAAGGTATGAAAAGATTTTTAAAGTTATATACTACGCTAGTAAAACTCTTAATGATGCACAACTTAACTATACTGTTACTGAAAAAAAGTTACTAGCCATTGTGTATACTTTAGGTAAATTCAGATCTTATTTAATTGGAGCTAAATGTGTTGTGCATACCGATCACTCTGCTATATAAAAACGGATGCAAAAGAAGGATGCTAAACCAAAGTTGATTAGATGGATACTTTTGATGCAAGAATGTGACCTTGTCGTTATTGATAGAAAGAAACTGATAATCAAATTGCTGATCATTTGTTAAGATTAGAAAACCAAGAATCATCTGGCACTGACAATGAAATTACAGACACTTTCCTTGATGAACAACTTTATAATATTAATGAGTGGAAGACACCATGGTATGCGGATATTGTTAACTATATTGTAAGTGATATCAACAACAAAGGAAATTTATTCATGATGCAAAAGCATATTTTTGGGATGAGCCTTATTTATATAAAAAATGTAAAGATCTGATTTTGAGGAGATGTGTGCCTTATGAAGAAACTGAGCTGATCATTCAGAAATGTCATGATTCTGAATTTGGAGGACATTTTGGGATTGATAAAACTGCTTATAAAATTTTACAAGCTGGATTTTATTGGCCTACTATCTTTAGAGATGTTTATAGATACATAAAAACTTGTGATCGATGTCAATGAGTAGACAATATATCTAGAAGAAATGAAATGCCACTAAATTTCATGTTAGAAGTTGAGATCTTTCACGTTTGGGGATTAGATTTTATGGGACCATTTATTTCTTCATTTGGAAACTTATATATATTAATTGCAGTGGACTACGCTTCTAAGTGGATTGAAGCACAAGCTTTATCTCGTTGTGATGCTAAAAGTGTTTCAAGATTTTTGATGAAAAATATTTTCACTAGATACATAATGCCTAGAATGATTATCACTGAGTCATTTTAGGAATAAATACATTCAGAAATTGGCAGAAAAATTTAATATTATTCATAGAATCTTTACTGCCTATCATCCTCAAACCAGTGGGTTAGCTAAAGTTTTGGATCCTCAAACCAGTGGGTTAGCTAAAGTTTCTAATAGAGAGATTAAACACATACTTGAAAAGACTGTAAACTCTAGTAGCATAGATTGGTCCACTAGATTGGATACCGCATTATGGGCTTACAGGACTGCTTATAAAACTCATATTGGAATGACCCCTTTCAGACTAATTTTTGGAAAGACTTGTGACTTACCAGTAGAATTGGAGCATAAATCATATTGGGCGATTAAAGAATTCAATTATAATTTGAAAAATACTGGTAAGAAAAGATTGTTACAATTAAATGAATTGGAAGAATTAATAAATGAGTCTTATGATAACGACAGAATTTATAGGAAAAAATTA
>NW_018218787.1:79859-80170 GCF_001263595.1 Phalaenopsis equestris
ATCGGAAGATTAACCAGAAGAACTTTTGAACCAGGACAAGAATTTTTACTTTACAACACTAAGCTGAAGTTATTTCCTGAGAAATTAAAGTCTCGGTGCTTAAGACCCTTTACTGTGACTCAAGTTTATACTTACGGAGCTATTGAAATTGAAGATCAGAAGACCAGAAATAGATTTAAAGTAAATGGACAGAGATTGAAACCATATTATGAGGGTAAAAGACCAAATTTTAAAGAGATTTTAATGATCAGTCAACCTGAATGACACCTGAATAGGTTGGGCTAACGACGTTAAACCAAGCGCTTTATGGG
>NW_018218787.1:80180-80496 GCF_001263595.1 Phalaenopsis equestris
GCACTTCATGGGAGGCAACCCATATTTATCTTTACTTTTATCGCAATTATAGTAGTTTTTATTTGAAATTATCATTATTTTATGGTAATATTAAGCTCTACTACTCTTATTTACCCTTGAAATATCTTAAAATTGGATCCATGAAGAAAAATTGGAACGCATTTAGACCATGACGAAACTGTGCAAATTTTGCCTTGGGCGCCGACGGCGCCCTCGACGCTGACGGAAGGTTTTTCCCGAGAGTCCAGACAAAATTAATACAGAGGCATGTCGAAGGCGTGATCGACGGAATCAGATACCTTACGACACCCTAGTT
>NW_018218787.1:80624-83304 GCF_001263595.1 Phalaenopsis equestris
GAAGTGAAACTCGACCAATTTCATTCGTATGGCTTCTAATTCCTCTGATAATCCCAGAATACGAGCTTTCAATCGGTAAAAGTTTATTAGTGCGGAAGCACAGTGAATCTTCAACAAGTTACTAACGAAGAAAAGATTGATCAAGGAACGAGGATTCGTAAATCACAGATTGAATAATCCAACGATGGATATTGGAGAAACGATAGTGCGGTGAAGATTGGAAGTGTTGTGCTACACTACCGCCGTTGTGGTTGGTTCCGGGGGGAAAAAAAAAGAGAAAACATGCATGTCAGTTTTTCTACGACACTCCTAAATCCCGTTTTGAAACACTGGCACTTTTTTGTTTTCTGCAAAACTGTTACCGACAATGAAGATCGGTAAATTTTCTAAAGAAAGTGCCATTTTGAATTACTCTATCCAAAGGGGACTGCCGATCGACATTGGATCAATAATTGTGAAGTCGGTTTTGGGCCTGATCGTTCATAGATCAACTTATGGGCTTGGACACGCCTCAACAATTTTCTCACTTTACAGTCAGTTCCAAGTATCCTATGAAAATTGGGAAAAGGTACTGCTACCTTGGAACTGAAAGCCTTTGGACCCAACTGAGAGATTCCTAATTTTTGAAGATGAAAATGACATGGCCATTATAGTAGATCAATCATCTCAAAATTCACTGCCAGTTCAACCCTTAATTCCTGATAAGTCTCTGATGATTTTGCGCCGAATCAAGAAATTGGAAAAGGAGGTACAAAATGTCATGAATGCAATTAATATTATCTTCGATTTCTTCGATCATCTAGACTGGAGGATGAAGGAACATTTTGATCACTCTGGACATTTAGAAGATAGCTTGATATGACTGATGAGGAGGATGAAGTTAATAGAAGACGATTCCACTGAAAAGTTTCCATTCCGACCCTTCTAAAACCTCTTTGTTCTTGTGTAATCAATGGGTGATCTCAGAGGAGAATCTAGTACCGAGTCTGAAGATTAGTAGATTTATATTATTACCTATCTGTCTATCTATGTATTTTGATTTGAACTTTGTATTTTTTTGCTTTAGAATTATGTTTTTAGATCTCTGTATAGTTGAGACTAAGCATAAGATGTTTTGTTTTGAGTGTTTTGAGCGTTGTGGCTTGGATTGCAATGCTGAATTAATGTATTAAGGTTGAGAAAATACCAAACTTAGGTGTGTTATATAACAGATATTGTACCCATTGGAATTTTTATATAAATGTGATGTTTTGTGTTGTGAAAGTCTATATTTGGTAAGTACATCATCTAAAATTATGTCTATAATGATAAAAAGTATGTCATTAAGGCTTGAAATTGATCAAAATTGCAAAAATTTGGAATTTGGACAAAATCAATAGAGCCCGCGGACGGCGCCCTTGACGCCGCCAATGGAGAGATTTTCCCGAGACTTAGGATTTTAATTCAAATAGAGAGCGCCGACGGCGCCATCGACCCTGCCGATGTCGAGCTCACGAAAAACACCTTTAACCATGATTTTGACCAGTCAACTGCCACTATTCATCATCCCCTTCCTCCTAAAAACGCCATTTTCGAACTAGGGCTTGAAAGATCTGGGATTGGGAGGCGATTTCAAGGCTTTTTACACCGCATTTAACCAGAATTGATCATCTCTAGGTAAGAGCTTCACTCCAAGCTAAAAATATTTAATTTTCACCATGAATTTCTTCCACATTGAGGAGATCCAAAAAATTTGAGAATGTGAAAAAAATTTTGGGAAGAAATTCATGGATCTTGATGTTGAACTCTTTGGATTACCATTGGAAGCCATGATTTGTATATTTGAAGTAATTTTTGGAATTTTTCTATAATTTGATTAGATTGAAATGGCTCCACGTCAAAAGAAAAGAGTTGAGTTTCGACGAGTCTCGCTTCGTCAATGCAATGGCTCAAACAAAATTTACTTCCATATCTAAAGGAAAGAAATGCATACAAGATCAAGTTTTTGAAAGTCTGGGAGGAGAAATTGAATGAGTTATTGCAGAGCGGAAGTGGGAAAACTTTTGTTACACCATCAATAAAGCTGATGCAAATGTTGTGAAGGAGTTCTATGCCAACGTTTATTATTATTCTAATGACGGAATCGTTCAAGTGCGTGGATTTCTTGTTGAGTTTACTGCCGCCCACATCAACACTTTTTACGAAGTCCCAGACTCTTATAGCTGTCATTATAAATCCCTTAGTATGATGGAAGGCCCCCTGAATGATGTAATGGAAGGCCCCCTTAATGATGTGATCATTTTTCTCACTGATGGGAAAGGAACGTGGAAGATTAAGCAGCGAGAACGGGTAAACTTTTCTGCTTCCATGCTGAATGCCATCTCTAAGGCGTGGCACTATTTCATTTCCTCTACTCCATTTCCTCTACTCTGTTACCTACCTATCACCATAGTGAGGTAACTAGAGATAGAGCTATTCTGAATTTCTATAGAAAGAATAATAGAACTATAAATGTGGGGAGAATTATTCATAAGAATATATTGATTACAGTGAGGAGTCAGACTAGTGGAGGTCTAGGACATCCTGGACTTATTTATACAATTTGCAAACTTTCTGGAGTAGAATTTGGAGATGAAGAATGGGTTTATCCTATGAAACCCATTAGTAAAGCTAATTTGAAGACTTATGAATCCCATGAGAA
>NW_018218787.1:83391-85161 GCF_001263595.1 Phalaenopsis equestris
AATCCCCAACTCTGATTGACTTGATGAATGAGTTGACCTTGCAGCGGAAGAGCATAGAATTAATAAATGAAATTATTTGAGGTTTAGAACGTTGGCATGATTACGATAGTGAGTACCTTCAAAGGCATTCAAATTTTGAGGTAGCCTATTATGAAGCTTAGGCCCGACACTACGGGGGTGAGCCTGATGTTAGTTTTCCTAAGTGCACCCGATATACTCAGTATCATCCTGATCCACCTACTGACCAAGGCGATGAAGATATAGCTTGGGATTTTGATATTGAATGAAATTGATGTACTTATATTTGTTTTTTTATTTTTGTGATCTTTTGTAATATAATTGGATGTTTGTGCATTTGGACTTTAATTTTTATTATTCTGTGCACTTGGATACTTTTTATTTTTATTATAAAGTTAGTGTGGTAGTTAAATTTCCATGTGTAGTTTAATAGATGTGGAGTAGTATTTTGTTGATTGTAATGTAATGTGATTTTTATTTTCACATTTTAATTGTCATTGTTTTGTTTAGTTTGTTTTTATGTTAGGAAATATTGTGCTTGTTTAATGTTTTAGTTTTATACTTATTTCAAAATTTCATTACCCAGAAATTCCACT
The DNA here is from genome assembly GCF_001263595.1 of Phalaenopsis equestris. NCBI lineage: Eukaryota > Viridiplantae > Streptophyta > Magnoliopsida > Asparagales > Orchidaceae > Phalaenopsis > Phalaenopsis equestris. Next base: position 84,006 of record NW_018218787.1, read on the forward strand.
AATAATTTATATGTGTAGAAAGCTCCTAATATTACAGACCAGACGAAGTAGAAATGTTGAGAAGGCCTGCAAAAATTTCAGATCGATGAAAATGCCTATAATACTGAGGTATGATTTATATTTATAGTTTTTCTTTCCGCCTGTATTATTTCATATTTAAAAATTTAAGTTTGGGGGAGGGAAGAAAAAGATTAACTGTTAGATGTCCTCTATTCCGACATTTTCAAAAATTATTTATATGATTTCATGTAGTGAATTTAATACAGGTAACTATTCTTTTGTAGCCATTTAAATATTATAGTAGATTTAAAGAAATATTTTTGTAATGAAAGTTAATTTTATAACTTAAGATATTTAGTATAAGAGAATAAGATTATAGTTAACTATTTAAAGTAAAGGAAACTATATTTTGAAGTATTAAGAATCTGGAAATTCATTTTGAGAAGAAAAGATTGGGGCTCGATGATGTAAAAACTATAAAATATTTATGAGGTAAATGAATGCTTTGAGTTTCAAATTTAGTGAAAGAAAAGTAAAGTTCAAAATAATTAAAGTCTATCCAAATATAGTAATCCTCACTTGAAAAAAGAAATATAAAGGATTGAAAACAATCCCTGAAAAGAAAAGAAAAATATATAGGATTGAAAACAATCCAAATAAAAAAGAGAAAAGAAAGAAAAAATTATGAAACTAAGGAGAAGCTTGAGGATATGTCTAATAAAAAATTGGCTTCACTGGACCTACCTAAAGGGAAAACCTAATACATTCCTAAACTTATATTTATGGATTAGATCTTTTACTAGTAGTATTCCCATGAAGTTCCGATCATTTGAATATTCTAAGTGACTTAATATTACAACATATAGTCATTCTTGAAATGAATAGAAGACTAGAACTCTTAAACTTAAAAACTAGATAATCTTGTGGCTACAGAGTTAATTTAATTATTTGAATTCTTTCTGAAAATCACACTATGATATTTATTTAAATCAAACTTATAGTATTTCTGAATTAAAACTTTACTGCAGTAGATCATAACTTTTATATAGTACTAAAATTACTTGAGGACAAGTAATAGTTAAGTTTGGGGGATTTTGACCCAAGAAAAATATGTTGAGATTTTCATACCTATTTTATATTATTTTTTATGATATTG
>NW_018218787.1:85766-89410 GCF_001263595.1 Phalaenopsis equestris
TGTTGTGCTTTCCCCATGAGTTCTGAGTAGTTTTCTCTGTCTTTCTCCATGTCTCGAGATTTGTGAAATGGTGATTTGAATTGATGAAGCCATGAAAATATTTAACAAATTGTGATGATCTTTTCACTTATATCTTAATTTACTTTCAATCTAGCCAATTGATTTGTTAAAATATGTTAAATTTTACAACTAAAGTGAAGATTACATCCAAGATTCAGGGAAGTCAAAGCCCTTGGAAGTTGGGTGCAAATAAATACGGAATTAAAATTATCAGGCGTAGAATTGGAGATTTTAGAGTGACAGACTAAAATCCCCAATTCGGTCCAATCGTTTGGGTGCTGAAGTGTAGATGTTAGCCCTCAGGTGAGGGGAACGTGGGAGCTCCAAACTGAGAGCCGGTATCCTCCCAGCCTAGCCGCAGATTCAGTAAACAAGTGTAGGATTAGTCAATGTTCTTTATGCCTGGACCAAAAGGTAAAGAATCGGTATGCTCCTATTTGGCACAATATAAATTGAACTAATTCACTTTATCCATTCACTATAATTTCTTGACAAAGAGATGGATGCTTTCTTATATATTGAATATCACAATTAAACTCTCATTAGTGTCATTAGTTATTTAATAGTTATTAAAATTACATACTTATTTCAATTGCCTATCAGTGACAGATAAGCAAATTGAACTTCGTCGTTGTGATTAAAGTATTGCTTTTCTAAAATCTTAGTTCGTAGTGCTAAACCACTCCCTATGGGGTCAATATCTAGGACTCTATTAGAGCCCTATATTACTTGAGCGATACGTATACTTGCATTGATAAGTGTTACTTTACAATTATTGAATATTTATTAAGTCCATATTTATCTTATATTTTAAGCATATAAAAAGTCGCTGTCAGATTGCCTGAGGTTGCTCCTCTCCTACAAGGAAATAATTTTCATACATTTATGGATACCACTAAGGATGAGAGCATTTATAGGATTTCCACTACTCTACCATCACAAGGGATCATGGTAAAGAGAAGGAGAAGCCCACTCTTATCACCAAAGTTCATACAGTGTTTGAAAGACCGGCTACCAAGGAGGGGTGTACTGTCGCTAAGTTAGATAAGCGAATGGGATGCACACCTCTAGCCCGTGTTCCAGTCAGACTCCGCCTTGGAAGCCAAGTTAGTGTTATTGCCACAGTCACAGATTTTACCACCACTGCTCCAAAGCCCGTAGGACGTCGACTGGCAAAGTCACATCTGGGTCTGATGATACCACATACCACGGTTCATGAAAAATTTCCAAATAAGGATAAAGGGAAGAGACCCTTTATTGGTGTACTTAATCTGCACGATGGGGAACATACTTCTCCTTGACACACTGATGCCTCGTTTGAGACACTCCATCTTAAAGCATCAATGTCAATGAAGAGTATGTGGATACCCAAGGGTGCCACACCAATACGTCCTGATGAATCCAAGGGGTAGTTGTGTGGAATGAAGCATAGGTCCAATGTGTCAGAGGTTGTTACCTCCGTTGTTATAGATTCCATTGTACAATAGAATAATGTTCAAGAAAGACCCACAAATCTCAAGATTCTGGAGAAAGCAATGGATGATAAGGTAAAGAAACTCAGAGTTGAGATTGCAGAATTGGCTAAAGAGCAAGGAGTGGGTGTTCATGAAGAAGAAGATTTTGATTTTGAAGATTATCTCAAAGAAGAGTTCATGAAGATTAATGTTATTGAGACCAGGGTCATTGCATCTGCGTGTGATGCTCCACTTTCTAGTAAGAAGAAAGTCGTGGATGACTTGCAAAGGGTCATTCAACTAAGAGATAAATCGATCATCCGAATGGAGAAAAGGATGGAGAAGATAACTGCCACAATGACTGTCATGCACTCAATGCATGGACACTCTAAGTCCTAGCATTTAGCTTCACTGGAGGACAATCTACCTGAGGTTGTGCATATTACAAATGATAGAAGGGAAGTCTCTTCCTCCAGTAGAGATGAATAGTAGAAAAAAATTCTATCCATGGCTTGATACCAGAAACAGACATAAAACAGTTGGTTGAAAGCAAATGAATGAAGCTTTATCCCAATCTAAAAGAGGGGCATCAACTTCAAATTCAAGACCTCGCCCTGAAGAATTTGATGCTATACCATACCCTAAGGGCTTTGTTCCACCAAATTTCAAGACATTCAATGGGATCGAGAATCCCCACCAACATATAGCCCACCTTAGAGCCAGTTGTTGTGATGCTGAAAAAAATGAAGCATTGTTGTTCTATCAGTTCGTCAGCAATTTATCAAGGATAGAATTTAATTGGTATGTCGAGATGTTCAGCGGAGCACTTGTTTGTAAAGAGGTTTGTCAGAGCGTAGTACCTTGTCATCATAGGAGATCTCGTAGTGGAAAGAAAAAAATCCAATGAGACCTTGTTTGACTATATTTTGAGGTGGAGAAACTTGAGTATGAAATGTGAGCCTCAGTTAAAGGAACAACATGTGATTGAGATTCTACTCAAAAACACTCATGAAAATGTAACTTTCATGTTCAAGGTAGTAGCTTGCAAGAGGAGGTCAATAACATTGAAGCTATGGAAATGTCTAAGAAATCTAGAGCAGTCAAAACGTTTGTGAGAAGTCTGCGACGATGGCCACATTTGATAAGGTCAAGCAACCGATGACAATTCAGGTCGAGCAGTCTCGTAAGAGTTCACAGTAGTTATCACAACATGATCAACCTCATTAGCAGCAGCAGACTCAGCAATATTGACCGTCCTGACAAAAGTCATTTTAGAGGGGACCATACTAGACAGATGGTAGACAGGGTCTGTCATTTGCATAATGGATGAAAAAGGTATACTCTTTCAAGGATGAAGCTATGTCAAAGATGTTCAAAAACTTAATGAAAGAGCTCGAGTTCAATTTGTCAGAACTGAGAAAATTGGAAGTGGTTGATAAGAAGGATCATCCCAACTACTGCCCTTACCATAAATTTCTAGGACACACCATTGAGGGTTGTTTCAGTTTCAAAGATTGGCTTGAGAGGAATCTCCAATAGGGAAACATAATGATCCCGAAAGAATATTTAAGAGAACTTGAAAAAGGTTATGTGAATAAGATTTTGGCCGAGCTAATCACCCCTATAGATTTGTATTCAGATGAGAGTGGTTGGAGTACAGTTTGGAGCAGATAATGCAAGACGATATTGGATCATATTTAGACCGCATCAGTATAAGCCACCTCTCAAAGTCTTAGCCTGTCAGGAAAAAAATGGAGATCACGCCAGAGAATTTTTCATCGTCAAACGTAAAGAAGAAAGAGATCAGGCATGATATGATGACTAATAACGTTAGGGGTAGGATAAGGGTTGCCTCTGTTAGATTGGTTGTTTCAAAATTGGGGGAGAATTTCCTCAAATTTCTGATCGTGTATGAATATCTTAACTTGGATTTTTCATATTCAAAAATAATATCAAAAGAGTTGGCCACAACATTAAAAGAAGAAGAGATTATAGAAATTCATTTATGGAGTGGAAAGGTATTACCCCCATGTTGACCTTATTTTTGGTTGAGGTTTAGTTTTTCCTCTTTAGTAGCCTAGGGTCTAGCCATAGGACTTTTCCTGTTGACTATTCCTAGAAAACTAGACA
>NW_018218787.1:89964-91383 GCF_001263595.1 Phalaenopsis equestris
CAATTTGGTCAATTTGACCATCTTTAACCAAAATCCCCAAATTGCCCTTTAAAGACCCAAATCTCCCCAAATCCAACTCAAATGTCCATCAATTTGATCTCAATTGACCCCAATTCCCATACTAAACTTAAGTTCACTTTTTATATGACCAAACTAAACCATATCCAAGCTCAATTGGTCCATGATTCGAGCCCAATTTTGATTTGGGTCAAAGCCCCAAGTTAATCTCACCAAATTGAACCCATAGCCTAGTCAATTGGCCTCAATTAATGTTGAAAAATCTTTATAAAATTCCTATACATAAAAATCAACCATCAATTGACCTTGGTGGAGCCTCATATCCATTTTATTTTGGCCTAAATCCAAAATTCCCAAATTTAGCCCCAAATTGGCTAAGTCCCCAAATTTCACCCAATTGATTGCCTTAACCTCCAAATTGGCATCCAATTCATGTTGAAAACTCTTCATGAGGTCCCTAATGACCATTTACCCTATTGACCATTTACAATAATCAATTTGTACTTAGCCCAAGGCTAACCCAAGCTAGACCCAAGCCAAGTCCAACATGACCAAATTGATTAAAGTTCAAAATTCCCTCAAATTGACCCTTCAATTGAACTCAAAACCACTGCCATCCTTTAGCAAAGTTGTTCCTTGTGATTATCTACACCAAATGCAATAATTATTTGGGCCAATTGACATGGCTAATCTAGCCCAAGCCCAAGTTTTGGTCATTTGCACCCACTTGGACCCATGCACTAAATGTGACCTAACCACCTTAAAGCCACCAAATTAACTCCACCACAGCCATTAGTTGGACTTAGTGACCAGTCCGAACACCATAAAACCACCTAAATCAAGCCATGGACCAAAGGTCCCCTAAATTAAGCGGCCACCCTAGTGGTCGGAAAAGCCCAAAATAGAGAGCCACCCCCATGGCACCTAACCTAAATCAATCCTAGAGGACAACTCATCCAAATCAAACTATGGAGCTCCTCTGCCCTCCACCTAAGAACCACATTACACCTTCTAATTGGCTAAGACAGCCACCATAACCCCATTTTTATAAAAAGGCCACCTCCATGGCCGTTGAATAAAGTGCTGAAAATTTCTTAGAGAGGCCTCTCCAAACTTCTCACAGAGCTTCCTTAAGATCCCCTCATTGCATTCCAACACTTTCCCTCACCCATTCCCATTGTCGGAGCCCAATTTTGAGCTCAAAACCCTGCCAGAAACCAGGACAGAACCCAATACACCTCCACACTCCCCCAAACTTTAATTCCTTGTGCTTACACCTTCACAAGAGTGAAAGAAGCGAAAGCCCCATCAAATACCCCTTCCACAGAGCCTCTACCATAGCTCTAGACCAACACCTGAAATCGAGCTTGGTCGAATTCACACCTAGACTTCACACCAAGG
>NW_018218787.1:91463-92528 GCF_001263595.1 Phalaenopsis equestris
CCTTCTCAGAGCAAAGGTATAAAACTCCTCCTCCTCCCGAGCTTATTTTGATTCTCCATTTACTTAAGCTTGATTTCATGGTACCTTAGCCATATAGATGTGCTTGTCTCTCTTAGAAGAGTCCATAGAATCAAACTCAATGCAATTTGGTTGAGTCTAGGCCGAGATCTTAAGGTTTTAGTTTGGACGGGCACGGGATCACTCTATCGGGGACGACGACAGAGAGTCGTTCGATCAAGCGTGTATCAAACGGACGAGGGAGATCGAATCGGATGGCGCTTTAAGACGTGAATAGCGGGTCGAGTCAGCAAGTTACATAGACGGCGGCGTCCAACCAGAGCGCGCCACGCATGCTTTCGGAGCCGTCGTAGGATGAGGTGGCACGCGCGGTTTAGATAGAAAAATAGGGGTATTTTCTTATTTACTTAATACCCTTAACTTCAAAAATACATAACTTTGTGTAGAAAAATCACAAAAATAAAATAAAAATACATAATTTTCAAGCCCATTTGATGCATAAAATATTTTTAATTAATTAAATACTATCTAGAATCATTTGATTCTCCATGCATAATGACATATCACCTTGGCTTGAAATTTTTACATATTGTAGCATCTGTAAGGGGGAATACTCTTTGATTTTTCCAAAGTCAGATGAGGTTCCTATACAGAGATCCATATTTTTCAAGTTATTTCACATTATTTACTTAAAATAATCATGGAAATTAGCATATTGATTATTAAATTCTGAGAAAATTTTGGAAAGTCTACCATGACCAGAGAAACCTTTGAAAATAATTTCATGGTTCAAGTCATTTAAAACATCCTTAAATTTTCCAAATACTAAATCACTAAGATAATTGATTTTGGAAAATATAATTATTTAAATGAACTCATAAAAATTATGAAAATAATAAAACTCATGGAAATGTTCTAAATTGTTTCCTAATCACCTAAGAACAATGAGAATATTTTTCATGATTTTCTAAATAAAGATATTGAATTTTGAAGCTTAAAATAATTTTTAAAAGGCTAAAAAATGGATTTTCACTAAAATAATTCCAA
>NW_018218787.1:92709-93132 GCF_001263595.1 Phalaenopsis equestris
TTTTCACTAAAATAATTCCAATAAATCAAGGAAAAATCAAAAAAATATAAAATTTCCTCTTCTAAGTTCTTTGTCCTTTGGGAGATTTTTCAAAAATACAAAACTTAATTTTCAACACTTAAAATATTTTATTTTTACTAAATAACCGAGAATTTAAAATAATTCTAATAAATCACAGAGAATTCCAAAATTTGTGCAATTTGATGGAAAGGCTCCTTTGGTCTAGGTCTACCTCCAAGAAAAGTTTCAAGAGATTATAATATACCTTGGTCAAGTTAGGAATTTTCTTTGAAAAATCCTATTTTTGCATAAAAATAATTTTATAAATTAAATTAAATTTTGAAAAATCACATTATCTCCTCTGATGTTTCAATTGACCTATCAGTAAGGTTACATAAAAATTTCAAAGTCATTTGACTTAAA
>NW_018218787.1:93146-94145 GCF_001263595.1 Phalaenopsis equestris
GTGTTAGAGCCTTAGGGGCAAATGTGTAATTTTGGAAATTTTGCCTTAATTAACATTTAGGCTTAATTCAAGGACGGGAAATGGGTAACCTCTAATCTTTGTCAATTTATTTGATGTTTGAAACACAAAGGGGTTAATTGGTAGAAACAAATTTCACTTTCCTAATTAGGATTAATAAATTTCTAAATCATTAAAAATTTGGAAGTTTATCAAAATTAAATGATCCTGGACTTAGGGGTATGACTTTTGAAGTCAATAACTAATCAATTTAATACCCCTATTTTGATTTTCAAATAGAATCCAAATCATGAATCATGACCACTTAAAACTTAACCCTCTAATTAAGACACTCACCTAGGTCTTAAGGGCTTAGTGGTGACTTAGGCCAAATCAAAATTGATTAAATTAGGAGTAGAAAAATAAACATAATTATATCAAACATCCTTGAAACACAACTAAGCCCAACTAGGATTAAAATTTGACTAAGTGTTCAAATTACACTAACTTGCCCCTTTAAGGGTCTTCACCCACATAATTCTTAAATTGAATGACAAATGATAATTACCCCTTTCTTAGGGATAATTGAGACATCAATGTTCATTGAGCATTAAGGATAGTTACATGATGATCCATTAAGCAAAATGATAAGTTTAAACGGACTCGAGGCTTTTCACTAGTTGGTGAGGGAGAGGCATGGACCTGTTTCCCCCTCTTAACTTGTTGGATACCTCAAAGGCCTATTAAACTTAATATTCTTTGCTTAAAGAAATCAATTTTAAGTTTCAGGTGGTGGAACGAGAAGACTCGCCAGGTACACTTTTACAGTTTTTCAGCGTTTCTTTTCTTGTACTTTCATACTGTACTTTTATACCTGCAAATTTGCATGCTAAACAATGATCTAACCCTGCATGAAAACTAAAATCAACCAAGATAAAATTCACCGCCACAACATTCAAAATATAAAACAACTCAAAATTTAATCACAAATATCACACAAAA
>NW_018218787.1:94318-120303 GCF_001263595.1 Phalaenopsis equestris
GAGGGAATCGTAGGATCCTAACCGGTGTTGCTCTAATCAACTTTAATATGCCCTCATAAAATTTAAAGAACTTCAACCATAGGGCCACCTGATTTGACATTATAACTTGACACACTAGATAACTCAAACTCGTTGCGGCAAGGAGCTTGGAGCTAGCTTGGTGGGCAGCACAGCCATCTTCAATAGCAAAATCTGTCTTCCCCAGCTAAACCAATTTTTCTTCCTTAGACTTAAGACAACAAAACCATAGGACTTCGAGGTTGCTTGCTTATGAAACGTAAATCCTCACATCATCTTTAGGCCTTTGTATAGCTCTGCTACACAATATAAGCCCTAACTCGTCTTAGGATTCCGAGGTTGTCGTGTGTCACGACCTAAATCCTCTTATCTTTCAGGCTATTCGTGTGTTCAATTCACACAAATGTAAGCCCTAACTAATAAAATTTGCAGGATGAAACACTTAAAATATTTCTCCTCAAAACTGTAGCCAAACATTAGGATAGCTTAGGAAGTCACCGGAGTTCTCCTCTGAATCCATGACAACCCCTAGTTCTTCTTCCTTTGGATTCTACAATAAAATGTTCCAAATTTGAACCAATCTCCTTGCACACCTCTATTCTATGTCCGATTTTGTTGAAGAGTCCTACCCTTTGAAATTCCTTGAAGATAATATTTCTTGATTTTTATCGAGAGTCTTCTTAAGTGACTTTGGTCATTTAGGATGTAATTAACTATAGGGGCTTGCCCTTATAGAAAGCATGTCTGAACCGAGCTTAAGATAAACCCTATTTAATCCTTTATACTAAATAGTGGAACTTGTCGGCAAATACAAAGGTTTCGCAGACCAAACGGACGTCATACTTTCCTTAGTTTATTTCATCGAGCCAGTCTTGTGTTTATCCTTCGGGATAGATACAGGATTTGAGGTACAGTGCTCTTTCATTTTAAACTATGAAAAATATGGGGTCAGTTTGATTTCATACTTCAACGTTCTTCCGAAGCGGGCGAAGGGATTTTGATTCCGGTGACCGACAGCTTCTTACGGGCAACCCCACAACCAAAACCATCCCCTAAATAACGCCGACACCCCAAAAATGGCTCAAATGGATAAAGAAAAAAAAATAATCACTTGAGAAGAACCACCTCCGCCTACAACATACTACCTCAAATTAAGATTAGATGTAAGGATCTACAACGTGGATTATAACAAGTAAGGATTAGATGTTTTTATAAAGTGGATTATAACATACTACCTCATCTTAAGAGCTTGCCGACCAAGCTATATACAATGCTTTGATCCTGTAAAACGAGATGACATAATCTTTAGACACAACTATACTTGATCCAGAAATTTGCTTAGCTTAGTTAGCCATCAAATCCTCGAATGAAGTTTATTCGTTAAAGAAACATCCTGGAGTGACCTTCACCGAAGAAGACTTGCTGCTCGGTACTATCGATCACAACAAAACGTTCTACATTTCTCTCAGCATCAGCATATATGTACTCTCAAAATTTTTGGTAGATCTGGGAGCGTCACTCTGCTTAATGAGTCTACAGACGTTAGCGTACTTAGATATTGACGCTCAGAAACTTACCTCCGATAAGATGATGTTAAGAAGAATTATCCAAATGGGAGAGAGAGCATTGGGATAATTTTCACTGCTAATGAAGGTTGGAGAGCTAGTTACAACCGCTAAATTCATATCATCAATGCAGAAACTTCATTCAATGCTTTTCTTGGTCGACCATGAATTCATGAGCATAATATAGTTCCATCATCTCTACATTAGCACTTTAAGTATTGTAAGGACAGATAAGAACATTGAATCAAGGGAGATTTACATTCATTATCAGTTCTTGAAGTAGGAATCCACGAAGACGCAGCCTACTATACTCCTCAGAAGAGGACTATCTTTTCCCGTGAAGTTGTACCAAGTAAGATTGAAGATTCAAAGTGATCATAACAGCAAGATTAATCAACTCCAACTCAAAGATCTACCACCACTTCTTCACAATGAGTTGGTGGAGGTTATTTCAGCCCACACATCTGAGATCAAGCTTGGTGACGTAAACGTGGAAGAACCAACACGATGGTTGAACAGAGTAGGCTGACCATTAACATCGACATGGAAGAAAGTTTTGATGAAGCTAAGTTTGATGAAGAGACTGATGATAAAATATAAGAAACAACAACTTGAGTTTTCTTTGGAGGATGTGGAGAAAAGTGAATATGAGTCAATGTACAATCAGATCAACCATTACGTGCATGCCATGAACTTTACTCTGATTCACCCTTAAAAGATTGAGATTCTAGAGGTTAAGGAAGTTCGGGTGTTGGTTTGAAACCGATAAATTTTTATCGTGCTTCTATTGCTACTATTCTAAAACTCATGTAAATTTGGAGAGGATGATTCTAATGATTTAATGGAATTACTGTTTTGTTACTTTTCTCCTTGTGTACAAAAAATAATTCAACAGGGACATGTGTCAAAGCAAATGTCAAAAGATAAACTACAGATTTTTAAGAAGTTATGGAATGTTAAAGGTTGAACTCTCAACTCGAAAGAAGGTCTTGGATTTGATACGGTAAAACCAGTCAATGATTCAAAATTTTTCAAGATTGTTACTAATGAAATAGAAGAGGGTTGCCTCAAAATGGAAGATTACTTTCAAGATTGTCCAATAGATGATGCTCTGCCATAATTGAAGGAGGAAATTAAGTCAACTGCTGATGAATTGAAGGAGGTTAACAAAGGGACTAAGCAGTAGCTCTGAAGTACCTTCATAAGTTCTCTACTCAGTGAAAAGAGTCCACAAATTTAATCAAATTATGTTTAGAATTCAAGGATTGTTTTGCTTGGAGCTACTATGAAATTTCTGGATTATCCTTAGAAGTCACAGTTCATAGGCTTGGAGTAGAAAAGAGTATTACTCTATTAAAACAAGCTCCCATAAGCATTCACCTAGAAATAGAATAACAAGTCATCACCAATTTGAAGAAAATAATAAACGCAAACTTTGTGCAAAAAGAGCAGTACCCTACATGATTAGGCTTCATTATGCCAGTTAAGAAAAGGAATGGACGGATTTGGGTATATGTTGACTTCAAAGATTTAAAGTCAACATATATAGTGATGGACATTGCTTCAACACACGAGATCTTCTTTTTTATGGATGGATCATCGGGATACAATCAAATCAATATGGCTCTAGAATACGTAGCACTTGTAGCCTTTAGAATGCCGTTAAGAATCTTCTGCTACATAGTGATGCCATTTGGATTGAAGATGGCTGGAGCAACATACCAATGAGTTATGATGAAGATATTTGATGACCTCATCCACAACCAGGTGGAGTGCTACATGGATGACTTCACCATCAAAAGTAAGCAGTGGCAGACCACCTGTTTGATTTGAGGATCATGTTTGAACGATTGCAAAATTTTAATATGAAGATGAATCCCTTAAAATGTGCCTTCGGTGTTATCTTAGGAAAATTGCTATGATTTTTTGTTCCCCGTCGGGGAATCGAAATCGACCTAGATAAGATTAAAGATACCTTGGAAATACTACCTCCCAAAACCTTAAAACAGTTACGATCCTTCCAAGTTAAATTGGCATATTTGAGGTGCTTTATGTCTAATCTGTCAGGTAGGTTTTAGCCCTTCTCGACCTTAATTAAAATGGATGCAAAATTCATTCTGGAAGAGAAATGCTAAGAAACCTTTGAGGATATTAAGCAGTACCTGACGACACCTCCTATTTTGGCAACACTTGTCCAGGAAAACTTTTGATTGGTTATACAGTGGCCTTAGAAGACTCAATCGGAGCACTATCAGCTCAGGTCAATGAAGAGAGCAAGGAAAATGCACTCTACTACTTGAGTCGACGTCTAATGCCGGTGGAAGTAAAGTATCCTCCTATTGATAAACATTGTATAGCTTTGATTTTAGCTGCCTAGAAGATTAGACATTACATGCTTTTCATAAAGTCATCATTAATTTGAAAGTTAATCCGTTGTAACATTTAATGAATTGACCAACACTTTTCGTACATTTAACAAGGTTTTTGATGATTTTATTGCAACTCAACATAGCAATTTTACCCCTTCGCGCTCTTAAAGGACAAGTTTTAGTAGATTTTCTTACGGTGAACGGACTTCTAGCCAGGTCCCCACTTAATGATGAGTTACAGGATGAGCAGATACTACAAGTGGAGCCATCCAGCGCCAAACGTTGGGAGATGTATTTTGATGGAGTTTCATCACCAATAGTTATACCAGAAAGCAGGGATTGGTCTGAGTTTTTCACACCAGATAAGGAAATGTTAAGGTTTTCTTGCACTTTATAGTGTTGTGCTCAAACAATGAGGCAGAGTATGAAGCTTTGATCATCGATTTAGAGTTAGCAATATCAATGAACATAACGAACATTTCCATCTACGATGATTCACAACTCATCATTCAGCAAGTTACTGGACAATTCAAGATTCTGAAGCCAGGGTTAACAAAATTTCACAATTACAAAATGATGTTGTTAGAACAAATCCCCAGTATGACAATGTATATGATTCCTCGATGAGATAATGCCCATGCCGATGCTTTAGCCAAGCTTGCTAAAGAATTTGAGTGTCCGCTGGAGGATTCCATTTATACTACAATACATGGATGTTAAGTTATGTCAAGGATCAACCTTGATAGCCTACATAAGCATGGAAAAGAAAAAGAGATAGTAGCTGCAGTAACAAACGATACTAAAGATTGACGCAGGCCATTAATAGAACATTTGCGAATAGGAAAGTTGTCAGAAGACAAGTCAGTAGCCTGTCACATCACGAGAAGGTTTATGGCATATGCTCTAGTAGGCAGTGTTCTCTGCAAAATAGTATTCGATCAGATGTGGTTGAGATGTCTGAGTAGAGTTGAAGCACAAGATATTGTCAAAGAACTACAAGCTGGATTTTGTAGAGCTCAGCAATCAAGGACAAATATGAAAATTAAGAGACTGGAATATTATTGGCTAGCGATGTTAAAATATTGCATTGATATAGCCAGAAAGTGTCACCTATGTGAGGTACATTGAGTGGTCTTGCACTAACTTCCAAATGTCCTACACTTGACTGTCATCTCGTGGCCATTCAAGTGTTGGGGCTTAGATATAGTGGGTCTAATAGACTCTTCATCTTCAAATAGACACAGATTTATTCTTGTAGCCACAAATTACTGCTTTAAATGGGCATTGGTGGTGTCATTACGAGAGGTTACAACACAACAAGTTCTTCAGCTTTTCAAAAGTCAGATTATTTACTGCTTTGGTGTTACACATAGACTAATTTCCGATAATGAGTCAACCTTCATGAGCAACAAGATCAACAATTTTATGAAATGACTTGGAATTGATTGTAGGTACTCTATGATTTACTATCCCTTTGTGAAAAACCTAGCCAAGGCTTTCAATTAGACACTCTTGCAAATTAGAAAAAAAAAATATTGGACAAAAATAAGAAGAGATGGCACAAGAAGTTATTAGAAGCTTTTTGTGCCTACTAGACAACATTTAGAACTCCTACTCAGTGTACACCATATGCATTCGTGTATGGTTCTAAGGTCGTACTTTAATTGGAGGTTCAACTACCATCTCTTAGAGGTTTTTTCTGCCAATCAGATTACAGTAGAAGATAGTTCCAAACTCAGACTTGCAAAATTAGAGAGTCTCAAAGGAAATCAATTAGGAGCGCAACAGAATCTAAAACTTTATCAAGCAAGGATGGTGCAAGCTCAAATTAAGGTTGTCCGTTCGAGGGCGGTCAAGAATGGTGATCTTGCACTTTTTCTCAGAGGGCCTATCCTTACACACCTCAAAATAGGTGGAAAGTTTAAACCAACTTTGGAGGGACCATTTGTCATGGAGAAAGCCTATTTAAGGGAATCTTACCAACTAGAGGACTTTCGAAGCGAGAGGTCTATGTTGCAGGATAATGGACGATATTTGAAGACATATTATGTAGCTTGACATTTCCTGAAGTGAATTTTTGGAAATGATATTTTTTTTGTGAAATGGCTATTGGGCAAGTGTCTGTGACTGGGTCAAAAATTTTTTAATAAAATTAAACCTTAATAAAAAAGAAATTTTAATTTGTATGGCTAAACACTTCACTTTAGTTTTGAATATCATCAAATTAAATTAATAAAATGCTTGCACCATTATAATCCTAAAATCTACTTAAGAATTATTTGTTATTGCTCTTTTTCATTTTGAATTTCAATGTGCTGATGTTTTCCCGTCTTTCGCAAAAAATGTCGGGTCAGAAGCCGATTTTCTCCTTCAAAGACGGCATAAATCTCATACTGGATGAAGAGAAGAAAACACAGGGTGGTGTTGTGAATTTTGACCTGGACTATGATCAGGTCAATGCAGACTATGAAGGCCCCCTGATGAGCATTGTTAGTCGACAAGAGACGCAGGGGTTACAGTCGTTGCTCAAAATCAGTACTATCGAAGACTCATCACTAAAAAGGAAGAAAGCAGAAAGGGTACAAGATTTGATGGAAAGAACTAGCCACTTAATGTCAATGATTACTACACCTACGAGAGATCTAGTCAGTGCTTCTGCAGAAAGAGGTCTTGATGTGCCACTAAGGAGGACACAATGTAGAAATGCCAACCACTGTAAGCACAGAACCTTGGAGCGACTGGAGAAAAGACATGTGAAGGAAGCAGCTACGACACTCACTTCGATTAAAGAGGAAGAATTCTATGATCCAAACTTGAAGGAGACTTACACTAATCTGCCAATCACTGAGGATGAGCCAGAGTTCCTCGTGGAGTCTACACTGTCGGAGGCCCCCAACGAGCTTTATACAGGATGCCCAATATGCAACACCGAGTTACCCAAGTATTCATGATCGATAGGATGATTAGCAGAGTGCCTAAAATGTAACACACTCAATCTCAAGTGTTACATGACAATCAACATGAGATTCAGGAGTGCAGAGCATCCAGATGTTGAGCCATAGATGCCACAGTTTGTAGAGCCATCATAATCATGGATTCCTTCAAATTTTAAGGTAGAGGAGCAGCCCCGATGTTTACGAAGGATTTACACATCAGAGTTGGAAAGAATGAGCAGAGTTGGAAAGAATGAGAAGACTCCAAAGAAGTGAATTTGAATATTATGAATAAATCCAAGGAAAGTTCATCAATATCCTGGAGGGCCTGAAGTTACATACTGGAGTATTCTGAGAGAATGATGAAAGAAGGATCCTCGACTGTGTTTTTGATCTGAGGGACATAGTCCAAACCAGTATGTTAAAAAGAAAGACATATTTTGAGCTGCATAAATGGATGTGTTGAAAGAGCAAGATCACAATCCAATGAGGATGTTGTTATAACTTTGTTAAGGATAGAAAAGGGAACCCCCAGGCATTTTGAGATATGATGAGGTGGATTCTATGTTGTCCATAACAAAGAGTATGATCAAAAGGATGGTGAGGTCGAGTATACTATCTGTGGATTGTATTCCAAATAGCCGCATCATCAATATTTCTGAAGAAGGAGACTGCATACGTCTCCACATTGATTTCGTCAGACCATTCTGTATAGTTTCATTTATGATCAAAAGAAACATCCTGTTTGGGAGGGAGATAGATATCTTTGGTCCTAGAGAGTTTGAGGATCAGTTTAGATTCCACTGTTAGTTGGATAAGTATTGATTATAAAGGGAATTGAAGCAGACTTGGCCAAGTAATACACCATAGATTGTCACGCTGTAGAGTCTCTGTCACATTAAGAAGAATGGATGACAACAAAATACCATATGGATTCTAGCTAGATCCATAGATGGAGGAGCTACGCCTGTATGAGCTGTGAGGTAGATGTACCTCTAAGTATATGCAAAAGAAATCATGTTCTGAAGCATGGCTTATAAGGTTAGCTTCATCACAAGCTTGCTTTAGAGAAAAGATAGATAGTTGTTGCTGCATTAGAGCAGAAAAGATGTGATATGTGATACTACATTTTCTACACTAATGTACTCTGCATGTTGTTTTAGACAGTTTCGGCATGTGATCAGTTGTACTACATGTTTGGAGAAGAATTAACAAAGTTTTTGAATTTCAACATATTTGTCGAGTTGCCTCTCTATGTGATTGATGAGAAGCCGCATGACCATACAATGATCCTAAATTTGAATAAGCAAAGAACGATACAAAGAAAGTTTAATGATATAAGTAAAATCCAAACCTAAAAAATATAAATAAATTAATAAAAATCAGATTTAAAATACCCCGATAATAAAAATGTATGTAACAAAATGATAAAAAAGATTAGCAAATTCTCTACGTCACTATCATATTTTGTGTTCTTCGCACACATTTCACATTCTTTGCACTTCACAAAATCCTCCACGATCTTTGCAATTACCACAACCTCCTTTGCACTCGGGATTCTGAGCTTCTGTCCTACTCCCACTTCAGCAAACGGATTGTAGACCTCCATTCTACTCCCTTGGGATTGTAGGCCTCCGTCCTACTCTCATCTCAATACTAAATATTGTACGCCTCCGTTCTACATCCTCATGATTGTAGACATCTATCCTACTCCCACCTCAGCACTCAGGATTGTAGACCTCTATTCTACTCTCTCGGGATTATAGGACTCCGTCTTACTCCTATCTCAGCACTTAGGATTGTAGACCCTCATTCTACTCTCTCGGGATTGCAGGCCTCCATCCTACTCCCATCTCAGCACTCAGGATTGTAGACCTCTGTTCTACTCCCTTAAGATAGCAAGCCTCCATCCTACTCCCATCTCGGAACTCAGAATTTTGGACCTCTGTTCTACCCCCTCAGGAGAGTAGGCCTCTGTCCAACTTATATCTCAACACTCGGGGTTGTAGATCTCTGTTCAACTCCCTCAGGATTGTAGGCCTCCATCCTTCTCCAACCTTAGCACTCAGGATTGTAGACCTCCATTTTATTCCCTCGGGTTTGTATGCCACCACCTCCCATCTCAGAACTTTATATTGTAGACCTTCGTTCTACTCCATCGGAATTATAGTCCTCCATCCTACTCCCATCTCAGCACTTAGGATTGCAGACCTCTCGGAATTATAGTCCTCCATCCTACTCCCATCTCAACACTTAGGATTGCAGACCTCCATTCTACTCCCTCGACATTATGGGCCTCTGTCCTACTCCAATCCTAGCACTCAGGATTTTAAACCTCTGTTTTACTCCAACGGGATTGTAGGCCTCCCTCCTAGTCCAATCTTAGCAATCAGAATTGTATACCTCTTATCTACTCCCTTAGGATAAGCCTCCATTCTGCTCCCTCAGGATAGACCTTCATCTTACTCCATTTCCTTCACCTGTTAGGTTAGATGTGACTCTCGTAGCTTTCCTTTCTAACTTGACATTCTCAACACTTGTCAATACTTCTTGGGTTGGATGTGAGTCTAGAGCATTTCTTCATAATGTAGCACCCCTTCACCTCGATTTGATCTTTTCACACATCCTTAATTCTCAAAATTCTCATAAAATAAAAATCACATTATTTTCAACTAAAATTAATATCTTTTCTTTGAAATTGAATCGAATCTTTATCTCAACTATCGGTATCCCTAATGGTTATCTCTTGAAATCCACCTTCTAATCACAAGCGGGAGTCCCTGTCTACTTGTCAGCAAAAAACTTTTTTCATTTTCTTTCTTCTCTGGTCTGAGGATGTTGTCTTAGGCAGTTGTTTTGGTTTGTTGATTTATTCATTCAACACCAATATGTGTGGTGTGCTTGCTCGGCAAACCACACATATCGGCCGTCCATTTATTGACCTCACTTTTGGTTGAGGTATAGTCTCTTCCTTAAAAGCGTAAGATATAGCCATAGGACTTCTTGTTGACTATTCCTATAGTAATAGTAATGGAACTCTTACCATTAGAAATTTTAAAACTATTTTTTGCTCATCTTGAAGTTCCACATACTGGTTCTTACCTCTAGCACTTAGTAGGTGGAGCCAATATGGGGAAGCTCAAAAAGTGTCCCCATAGGACTGTTTGGCCTTAAGGTTAGCATCGGGTGGTGTGGTCTTGGTCACTTTTGCACACACACACTTGATACCCCTCTCCTTTGCTCACAACCTAAACCTTAACGAAACATGCTTAGCTTGATCCCTCACTCTTTTAGGAACTCGTGTTGTGGATGGTCCCCTAAACCCTTAGCCTTAGGCTAGGGTTTGGCTAAAACCAACACATGGAGGATCCATAGTGGGAGCTCCCTCAGTCTCATGGCTCAAAAAAGGGTAGCTTTATGATTAGCTTCCTCAATTGATCGCATCCTATCTAAATACGCAATTTTGTCTTTTTCCCCAAAACTTTCTCAAAATTACCAATTTACCCTTGAAACTCTAAATTTTAAAAAATTACCAAAAATACCCAATTATGTCCAAAATTCATTTAAAACTCTTTTAAACCACTCAAATGACAAAAAAACATTCAAAAATTTCCAAAATTTTCAAAATTTCCAAAATACCCACCAAAATTGTAAAAATTGCCAAAATGTCCTTGGTGGCCCAAATTTTCCAAAAACATCCCAACTCATTCCAAAAACTCGCAAAACGTATTGTGACCACTCATGATGTCCAATTTGACCAAATTGACCAATTTTGACCAAGATCTCAATTTTACTCTTTAAGGCCCAATTACCCCAAATCACCCCAATTTCAACGAGATTGAATTCCAAATTCCCCAATTTAAAATCTAAACTCAATTTTTAACCAAATTCCAACCTAATTGAATCCAATTTCAAACCCAAATTCCAAGCATAATTTTAATCCCCACTTTGACCTAAAGCCATATTTCCATCAAACTAAACCCTCTAACCTCTTCAATTTTCTCAATTTATAATTTAAAACTCTTCGTGACATTTCCCCACACCAAATTAAACCTTCACTTGGCCTTTACCCAAAATCTAGCCCAACCTAAACCCAAGTTAAATTTCATTTCCCAAAATTGAGCAAACTTCAAAATCCCATCCAATTGAGCCTTGAAATCAATTCAATTGCCCGAATTCATCTCCTAAAATCTTCATGACTTCGTCATGGACAAGTTGGACCCTTAAAAAAAACTTTAAGGCAAGCCTCAACCATACCCAAATCTAACTTTTGGCCCAAACCTTAATTTTGAACCTAAACCCCAAATTGACTCAATTTTTTTACAATAACCAATCTTAACCCTCTCTTAACTTAATTGGCCACCTAGGATGCTAATAAAATCACCCAAGACCCAAGATTTGAGCCATGGACCAAGGGTCCCCCAAATCAAGGAGATTTGCCTCTTAATTTGGCTAAGCTCTCTATCATATGCCATCATCCATCAAAACCCCAAGATAATCACAATTAAACCCTCCTCTGACAATCTTGAGCTAGCTAGCCACCACCTCACCTCTTACCAGCCACTCTAGTCACCAGAAAGCTCAAATTTGAGGAGATGTTCCCTTAAGTGAAATCCAAATTGAACTCGTCCATTATGTCACTTCATCATTGAATGCATGCGCGGAACTCCTTTCCACCTCAGCCTTCTTGCACGAGCCAAGCAGATCCTTAGCCCTCCCCATTAGCCATGGCTATAAAAGCCACCTCTCACGGCCAAAGGGGAGATGATCTAATTCTCTTAGAAGACCCTGACAAATTTTCACTAAAGCTTCTCCAAGCCTTCCTAAGATCATTCCAACCATTTTCCACCATTGAAGCCCACTGCCACAACTCAATTTTGAGTTCAAAACTATAGGCCCACACAAAACTCCTCCAAACTCTAAATTCAATCACTCTTGAGCTTCCCAAGACCAAATGAGGAAGTTACCCATCTAAAACCCCTTTTGTTGAGCCCTCTAACCCACCTGTAGAACAAGGTCGCATCACGCTCTAATAAAAATCATACCAATACCTTACACCAGCTAAAACCAAAACTTTGAGGAGGTCCGTTGGACCACAAGGAATCTTCCACAAAAACCCAATTGTGTCCTCACCTCTTAGGCTAAGATATAATTTAAAAGCTATAATTTTGCCTTTGGTTTCATCAATTATGAAGAGAATGTTTATTTCATACAATTGTAACAGTATACATAGGTTCGTCTTGACAACATTAAGCTATAGGAACAAACCTCATGTGATTTGGTTGAGTATTGAGAGAGATCTTAGGTCTAGAAGTTGGACGGTTCTCAGGTTAGGTCAGTTAGGGACAATGATCAGGGATTGTTTGATTGCGTGTGTATTGAATGAACGACTCAAAAAGTGTTGGGCGGAAGATGTGTTCGTGAACCGCGGGCCGCGTGTCAAGCGTAAGTGGAAAGCACAACAAATGGGAGTGCGTCGTGTGGGGCTTCGAAGCTGCCTATGATGAGGTGGCTGTCGTGTAGATAAGTAGAAAATAAGAGTAATTTTTTATTTAATGAAATACTGAAACCTTAAAAATACACAACTTGGTGTAGAAAAATCATAAAAAAAAATATATATCATCTTGCTCAATGAATAAAGGAGAATAATGTTGAGTAAAATAGAATTTATTTGATATGTCTCTGATTTTTAATTAATTAAATATCCTCTAGTCTATTTTAATTTTAATTTAGTAAATATTACTCACCATAGCTTAAAAATTTACGGGTTGATTCCTAATGACAGTGAGGATGTCTCCTGGTTTTTTTAAGGTTAGAAGACACCTCTAGCTCTGAATACCTAATTTTCAAGTCTATTGTCCCATTTTTGATTTAATTAATTATACAAATAAAAATCTTAACCAGAAAAATATGAGATTTGTTTTGGTAGGTTCCCACTGATGAGACGACTCTAGAAAAAATATAAAATGTATTTAAATTATTGTTCATAATTTTCTAGCTAATTAAGTGTCTTAACTTTATAAAAACTAAATAAATAACTAAATAAATGTAACATTATCCAAAAATTAAGTAAAAAGTATTCTACACTGTAAAAAATAATTATTTTAACTCACTATAAAAATTTGAAGCCCATTGGATTTAAGTTGATCACTAAAGTCTATTTTTCAAATAAAATGACAATTTTGCATTAAAATACTTATAATAATAAATATATTATTAAAAAATCATGAAAAATGGTTTTTTAAGTTCCTTATGATCACGAACATCTAGGAAAATTGAAAATTATTTTAAAAGAAATAATTAAATTTTGAGCTACTTTTTAAATTAAAAATAATTAAAAATTATTAAAATATGAAAATGTATGAAAATGTTTCTAATTGTACCTTCATCACTTCAGAACCCTTTAAAATAATTTTCCTAATTATTCTGATTTATTTATGAGTTTTTATATGTTAAAAGTGTTATTTTCTTAATTTTCCATTAAAAATAATTATAATAAAGAAAATAAAAAATCATAAAGATCAAAAGTTTGTTTCATTGAGTTCTCTAGACTCAGGGAGATTTAATGAAAATATAAAAATTAATTTTTGAAATTTAAATATATTTTTTTATTTAATTAATCACTAAAATCAATAAATAGTTATAGTAATTAAAATTTAATTTGAAAAATTATGAAATTTTGTCCAAGTGGTCTTCTAACCTAGATGAACCTCCAATAGTTTTCTCATGAGTAGAAAATTTACTTCTATTTGTTATATAAATTAATATTTAAAATACTATTTTTGAGCCAAAATAATTATATAAATTAAATAAAAATTGAAAAATAATTACTTCTCCTTTGATACTTCAATTGACCTATGAGTAAGGTACCATAAGAATTT
The DNA here is from genome assembly GCF_001263595.1 of Phalaenopsis equestris. Classification (NCBI taxonomy): domain Eukaryota; kingdom Viridiplantae; phylum Streptophyta; class Magnoliopsida; order Asparagales; family Orchidaceae; genus Phalaenopsis; species Phalaenopsis equestris. The sequence goes on from NW_018218787.1 coordinate 108,085, forward strand.
TAAAGTCATTTAAGTTGTATTTAATGTGTTATGAAGTGGAGAGGCCCGAGAAGCAAAGCGAAAAAATATTTTGATACCCTAATTAAATGTTAGGTCAACCAAAGGGTTAAGTGGGTAATTTTGATCAAAATAGAGTCTTTTAGATGTTTGAAACATAATGGTTAAGAGGAAGAAACCAATTTTCCACCTTTTCAGGAGAAGGGTAATATTGTAATTTTCTTAATTGTTATACTTGGAGGTTAATTTAGTTAGATGATCCGAAAGTAGTGGGCTTAGGTTTGGAAGATAATAATTCAATTTTTTGAATACCCTAATTGGTGATTAGATGATAACATGATCCTTTGATGAGAATTGATCTCACTTAAATTAACATTTTGATTATTACAAATTTACCTCAAGGCTAGGCTTGATATTTGTACTTGTTTAATGAGGATTAGAAAAGAAAAATATGATTGACTGATGAATACCTTAAACACTACTAGCCCAATTTTATTGGGGGTGTACAAGGTCCTTATTGACTTGAGTTTGCCCTAAGGGCACCCAATCACATAATTCTTAAGTAAAATATCAAGTGAAATTTGAGGTACCCCACTCTTGAGATAATTGAAATATTAATGTTCACTGAGCAAGAGGTTTATTAATTATTTGAAACTAAACCTAACTTTAGGTGATTAATTGAGCAACATAATAAGTCCAAATGAACTCGAAATAGTTCAAAGTGCGCTAAAGTTTGTTTAGGGTTATGCCCTAAACACTTTTACTATTTTTTAGATATTTTGAAGGAAAATTGAACTTGTTATACTTTATTCTAGAAAACCATCCATTAAAACTTGAGATACCCACCTAGTTATGCTTTGGGACTTGCTAATTCACTTAAATCAATGAAAATACCCTACACTACTAATCCTACATTAATTTACCCAATGCTCAAAGATTAGATTCTTTTTTAATGTATTTAAATTTTTATGAGCAACTGGGAATATGTTTTTTTTGCCACAAATGGATCATCGAGCTTGTGTAAATCTGAGGTCTAGGTGGCTAGGGCAATGACGATAATGTTAATGTGCGCTAAAACGAGGGATACAATGTGGGATTTTAGAATAGTATCTCCTACTTCATGGACCATCAATAAAAGGAGAAGATAAGTACCAACGGTACTATTTAATGATGCTTGAGAAGATGATTGTTTACCCCAATGTGAAATGTAGTTGTGTAAAATATATAAAGTTTACTCCGCTATGTAACGTTACCAAAAACTTGATGCAATCTTTTATAAATAAGAAATTTAAGCAATTAATGTTAGGATTCTATGCAAGTGTACGTATCATTATCAAGTAATAAAGGACTTTCTATTTAAGCCCCAAATATTGATCCCACAGGGAATGTTTAAATTTGAAATGATAAATTTAATAGTAAATTCACAGAAATCTAAAAAAATTACTGTTACTAATTTCAAATGTGTAAGATGCTAACAAAAATAAATTATTTAACTTCTAGCAAAACTGAAATCCAAAGTTTAAACTGTAACTACTAAACTATTGAATTATGTTTATGTGATGACGATTTCTTACGTGAAAAAGCATCCTTCCCACTGCAATGAGATTTTGGGAAAATGAGATGAGATAAATGGTTTTCATATGTATTGTGTCAAATAAGATCAAATAAGAGCAGTTTTAATTCTTCTCTACCCTGATACAGTGTTATAGAAAATCATTGGCTAATCCCAGGTTTAGTCCTTAAATCCATGGCTAGGCTAGGAGGATACTAGCTCCCACTCCAGAGCTCCCATTTGCCTTCACCTGAAGGCTAACTCTTGCTTTAGTTTGTAAACACTAAGACCAAATTGGGGATTTTAGTCTGTCACCCTAAAATCTCCAATTCTACACCGAATAGTATATATTCCCCTATTTAATTGCACTTAATTCCATGAAAAAAATTTTCCTTCATGGAATCAAATGTGATCCTCACTATGTTGTAGAACTCATACTCCATTTCTCAGATCATATGTTTCATAACATATTTGAACATTTCAATTAGCTAGATCAAAAAGTAAATTAAGTCCAGAGTTGAAAAATCATCAAAATCTATTTTATATTTTAATATCGACACATCCATATTATCACTTCATTTCACCATATGTTAGAGTAGGGAGAAAAATAAAGGAAACTACTCATACTTAATGAGAAAGATACAACAAAACATAAATTTCATATATAAAAGAAAGTTCATACAACACTAATAAATAAACAATACTTACATGAAACACTTTCTCAAAACAAATCCCTTGTAGTCTCTCCTAGAAAATGTAAGAAAAAGAAATCTCTCACTTTTCTCCTTCTCCAACACTCTCAGAGAAGAATTCACTCTTAATCTCAACACAAAAAATTCTAATCTATTAAAGAAAAATAACTAATAGACTTTTAAATGGTGGTGAAATAAAGATGGAAAAAGTGTATTGAGGCGAGATGTGGCAATTACAAACAAGGGGGAATGAGGAGGAGACCCTTTTATGAACAATTTCGGCTCCAAATAAAGCCTAGAGTCTGTTCTCCAATACGTGCATCCAAAAACTCTTCAAAAAACGTTCAAATTTATCAAATCTTCTAAAAACAATATCTGAGCCAACATTGGCATCGTCGGCGCCAGTGGTTCAAAATTAATTTTCTATTATATGTAAAACAGTACCGTCCGCGCTGCTTCTGGTGCCATCGACAATGAGTAAAATCCACCATCTGTTCTGTAAGTCTGCATCATCGGCGCTGAGTATTTCTCCGGAAACGCCATTTTGACTCCAAATTCCATCCTTTTTGCTTTATTTTTGCTTCAAGTTTTAAAAATCAACAACCTGCAAGAAAAAATAAAAATATCTTCCATTAAAGTGCAATATCACCAACAATGAGTATAAAATATGGGTCAAAAAATGCATATATTTTTGGTGTATCAAAATCCCCCAAACATGCATGTTACTTGTCCTCAAGTAACTCCTCTACTATATAAAAATATGACTTATGGTAATGAATCTGGCTTCTAGATTTCCATATTTTAGTCTACCAAACATAACAACATAATTTAAGAAAAATTCAAAATAACTCCAGCTAATACTAAAGATATAAGAATATTCAACAATCAAGTCTAAGATTTCTGATTTTCTATTTTTTCAAGAAAAATTGCAAATTGTCATATTAAAGTCACTTAGAGTATTCATATGAAAAAAAAAACTTCATGAAAATTTACTTTTAAAGAATTTAATATTCAAATATAGATTTAGAAAATGTAGCAAAGCTTTCTTCTTTAAGTCGATTCAAGAGAAGCCAATTTTTAATTAGGCTTCTCCTCAAGCTTCTCCCCATCTTATCTTTTTATTTTCTTTTCTTTTCACGATCCTTTTCAATCCTTTTTATTTTATTTTATTTTCTTTTTTTCTCTTTTATTTTATGTGAGGATTACTATATTTGGATAACCTTTAATGAGTTTGAACTTCAGCATCCTCTGCATCCTCTTCTTAAAGTAAAAAATCAGCATCCTCTTCTTAAAGTAAAAAACTTTTCACATTTCTTCACTTAACAAATTTGTTCATAAAGAAAGATTTCATAAAGTTTAATTCTTTTCTTCTTGCATGAATCTTTAAGAGTTTTAATACTTTAAAAATACAAGTTTCTTTTACTTAAAATAGAAAAACATAGTCTTATTCTCTTATACCAAATATCTTACTCTCTAAAATTAACTTTTATTATTGAAAATTTTTACTTAGAAAATTTTTAAAAATTTAAACTTAAGTTTACTTTATATTTAGAAACATAAATATAGTTATCTAAAGTTAACCCCTAATACCAAAGGTCATGCTAAATATAAAAATTTTGAAATATAGCTAAGTGAGGACAAATAAAATTAAGTTTCTTTTTTTAAAAAGGAATTTTTCTCCCCCCCCCCCAAACTTAAATTTTTAAAAGATTTAGCATGAAAAATTAAAAAAAAAAGGGGGAAAGAAAACATTAAAAAAATAAGGAAAGAAAAAACTTACCTGTTGAAGCTTCTGATATTGAAACTTAACTCTGAAATATTACATGCGCTAATATAAAAGGCTACAAGACTTAAAACATTAAATTGCACATAATATAAATAGAATTGCTGAGAAAGAGTTAATTACAATACATTTAACAAAATTTTAACAACTGACAATAGAACTAAACTGAATTTCAAATAACAAATAGTTTTACAATCTATACTTCCCAACACAACAAAACAGAGTCTCATAATCTTACAACAAATAGTCTCAACAATAAAAGAAAAACAAACAACAAAATAACAAAGTACAATCAAACATAAACTAAAAGAAAGATCACCAATCATCATCATCTTCTTCATCTACATCCAAATTCTGCCGCTAATGTGGAGTAAAAATAGGATGAGTAGGAAACTGAACTGAATGATCTCCCTTCATGTATCTCACCATCGCATCATCATAAGCAACATCATATTCGAAATTTTGTTGTGTCAAATCATCAGTGTGAGCATTTCTAGCATCCATGTTTTTTATTCTATGATCCATTCTAAAGATATCTCCCTGTTGGATCCTCATCTGCTCCATCAGTTCTCGAAGAGTAGGGTCACTAGAAGTAGGGGTCTTAGAAGTGGAAGGAATATCCCTGGTCTTACTTCCAGACCTCCATCCAAAATGGACTTATATGTCTTTATATTGGCAGGCCCAATAGGTTTTAGAGGCTAATCCTCTCTTCCTCAGTTCTAAAATAAACTCATACCTGTTCACAAAGTGTGAAGATCAGGGCAGGGTGTACCAAACCACCTGTGGTCTCTCCCAAAGCAATAGATCCAGTGTTCATATAAATAATAGAGCCTAAATTTAGCCTCATCACTTGCTGGATAAAGAAGTCTAGGATGGCTCTATCCTTTGTAACCTCACTGTGACGACTTGTCGGTATCATTCTTCTAAAAATAAAGTAATGTCAGGCCTTAGATACTAAATTTAACATAGAAAGAGGAAAGTTTATTTTAACACAATTTTTAACCTTCCAGGTTCCTCTTCCATCTGTAAGAAAAGAAATAATCTGATCCAAGGCCTCATTCATAGAAGAAAATCATTTATAATGACAACTGTACACATCTTCTAGCTGATAAAACTCATTATTTTTTTCATGGAGAAAACTCCACCATTTTCCCACAAACAAAAACTAAATCATCAGAAGCCTCTCTAAAATTGGCATAAAACTCCATCACTACTCCAATAATAGCTTCAACAGCAAAATAACAAAAATTTTTGCACTTCCAGCCATTGATTAGTCGCTCGAATTCTCCTCCCTGATTTTTAAAACCATGATCTGGAATCACTTTTTTTTTTATTTTCAAGAAGACTATTGAATCGAGTACTAGCTCTGAAGCTGACAATTTTTTTTTTTCATCATAATCTACTTTTCTTTTTTCCTTTGCTCATTCTTGGGGCCATGGTAAATCTAATAAAATTTGATAAAAATTTGAATAAATTCCTAAAATTCCGAAAATCACAATGTAAAACACTTTAAACTTAAATCTTCTAAGTTAGAGTTCTTCACGAAAGGATTTTCTCAAAATGACTCAAAAATTTCAAAAATTTTTGGATCTCGGCAATGTGAGATAAAATCTTGGTGAAAATAAAAAAAATTTAGCTCAAAGTGTAGCTCTTACCTAGAGAAGATGAAATCCGAACTTCCTTTGCCTTAAACTTGCTTCAAATCCGAGCAAAATCAAGCCCTAGGTGCAAAAACTAGAGATTCAAGGTGACTCAAAGGGTAAAAATGGAGTATTACGGTGCAAATTGTGAATTTTAAGGGGTTTAGGCTTTTCTCGGGTCAAGGGCGCCAAAGGCGCCCATGCCAACGCCGTCGGCGCTGAAGGCCTAAAAATTCCATTTTTCAATTTTTTCAATTTTCAATTTCCTTTCAATTTTCTCCAAAGTTTTTTTAGTATTTTTTAACACAAATTTTTATCTAACAATAATTCACAAACAAACATTTACATGAATAATCACTTTCACAAACAACAACAAACTAACTTTTATATATGAAAATACACTTTTTACAAAAACATTTTCTAATCACACTTTTACACTCATATAGTGAAATAAATTAAAAATCAACGCAAAATCAAGCCACAACACTAAACTCTGACACAAAACTATACATACAAGCAAAGTTCATAATTCTAAAGCAAAGCAAACTAAATCAAATCCACACAATAACATTAAATACATAAATATTTTAAACTAGTAGAGACCCCAAATTATTCACTTATTCTGCCTCATCTTTAGTGCTTTCTCCTCCTCTAATATCTCCAATAGATTGGTAATGAACGTACAGATTATAGAAGGTTTGATACGGGAATTGATCAATCAAATTTTCTTTTATCCATCCTTTATCCTTAAACATCCACACTAATTCTGCTTCAAATATTCTAGTATGATTAAAATTCTTCTTCATCCTCCAATCAAGGTGATCAAAAAGGTTCTTAAGATATTTTATTGCATTCGTTATACTCTGAAGTTCTCTTTCAATTTTCTTCAATTTCTTTTCCAAAGCAAGTGAACTTCCAATTGTTGGTGGCATCAATGGAGTTGAAGCATGTGATGAATGATCCAAGATAGTATTTAATGCTTCATTTCCATTCCCAACATAATTATCATCAATAGGAATCATGGGCTCCCAAGGTAATAAAATTTTTTCCCAAATTTCTCATGGAACTTAAGATTGACTGCAGAGTAGGAAAATTCTAGAAGGATGCACAAGTCCATAAATTGGCCAATTCATAATAATACCCATAACAGATTTAAAATTATAGATCCTACATGAATGGGTTTTTCCATTTGAATGCAATAATTTAAAATAGCACTTTCTTTGGTGACTCTACTAATCTTCATGGTAGGGAGTAATTTTGCAGAAATGAAGAAATGTCACTGCTTCAATATTGGAATAAGTGATGAAGCAGAGAAACTAATGTATCCCTCATCTCGCATTTCCCAAATATCACTTTCATCTGTCAAAAAATTACAGACATCTTTTATTAAATCTGTTGTAGGGATAAAATTTGTATAATGATAGATTGGAATGTTTTCTATCATATACAACTCATTAATTCACATCGGAGTAAATTGTACAGCCTTACCTCGTACGAAGTCAACTCCTTGAGTAATTCCATGTCAGTTGGCATAGTATTCCTTCACCACTGGTACAATAACTGCAATGACAGTGTAGCACAAAACTTTCTATCATCTTCTTACAATGATTTTATCAATCAGAGAACTTGGCTTAATCTATCCATGATTGACAAAGCCTCTCTCCTTGATCAATTTCTTCTTTGTAATAACTTTGTCGTATAATCTTTGCGCGTCGTATAATCTTTGCTGTCGTATAATCTTTGCGCGTCAAAACTAATAAACTTTATTCTATTGAAAACTCCGTACCTGGAAGTAATTTTAGAATTAGAAGCCATGGATTTCAAAAATAAAAAGTTTCTAGTCATCCAAGGTAGTTTTTAGGACTTTAAAACACCTCCCGACGATTATTATGGAGCAAAATCCCGCCAAAGTTTGCCAAATTTGCCCTGAACCATGCAAACTGCTTTCAGCATTTTTGGTGCTCTCGATGGTGTTGTCGGCGCCATGGTCAGTTTAGCGGGCATCCTCGGCACTTGAGGCCAATATCGCGTCTTTTCAAATTTTTTTTGTTCAATTCGATTCCAAATTTTACTCGAATTCCAATATTTGTCTTAATTTATAATACATAAAATTGTGTAGGATTATTATCTACTAATATATAAAAAACTTATCAAACAAAATAGTAATACATAGATATATATTTTTATATATATGGGTTGCCACCCATGAAGCACTCGGTTTAACGTCGTCAGCTCGACGTACCATTTATTTAGTTGGGTTGACTTAAAACTAAAACTTCTTTAAATTATGGTATGTGCAGTTCATAATAATATTTCAATTGACTATTATTAACTTTAAATATCTTTCCAGTGTTAGGATCTTTAGCAACAACAGCTCCATAATGATAGACTTTAATTAATTTAAATGGTCCTAACCATCTAGATTTCAGTTTTCACGAAAATAATCTCAATCTTGTATTATATAATAGAACTTCTTCTCCAATTTCAAACTTATTCTTAACAATCTTCTGAACATGACATATTTTCATGTTCTCTTTATAGATTTTTGTATTATCATATGCTTCATTTCTAATCTCTTCAAGCTCATTGAGTTGCAATAATCTTTTCTCAACATCACCAGCAAATTTTAGATTAAAATTAAATTCCTTAATAGCCCACAATGCTTTATGTTCCAATTCTAGTGGTAAGTGGCCTATTTTACCAAAATTCCACAAATAAGAGTTTATGGGGACAATCTTATAGAAGTATTATAAGAAGTTTTGTATGCCCAGAATGCAATTTCTAATTTAACAGACAAATCCAATTTATGGAGATTTAAAATTTTTTCTAAAATTTGTTTAATTTCACGATTTGATATCTCTTCTAGACCACTAGTCTGAGGATGATAAACAGTAGAGAATCTATGTATAATATCATATTTCTTAATTAAATTTTGATTCTCTTATTTCTAAAATGAGATCCTCCATTAGTAATAATTACTCTCGGCTTCATATCTTATAAAAATATTTTTAATTAAAAATTTAGAAGCACTCTGAGCATCACATCTGGGTACATCAACAGCTTCAATCCATTAGGACATATAATCAATAGCAAGTAATATATATAAATTTCCAAATGAAGCCATAAACGGTCCCATAAAATCTAATCCCCACACATAAAAAATGTCAACTTCTAATGTGTAATTTAGAGGCATTTCATTTCTCTTAGAAATATTTCCTTCTAGTTAACATCGATCGCATCTTAACATTGATCGCATGTTTTAATATATTCATTAAAATCTCTAAAAGGAGTAGATCAATAAAATCCAACTTGCAAAATCTTATATGCAGTTCTATTTGTTCCAAAATTTCCTTCAAATTCAGAATCATGACATCTGAATCATGACATCTTCATGACATCTTTCAATTATCTATTGAGTTTCCTTATAAGGCACACCTCTTCTAATAATTAGATATTTACATTGTTTATAAAAATATGGTTCATCCCAAAAATAGAATTTTGAATCATAAATGAATTTATTTAGCTGTGGATTTCTAATATCAGGTGGTAAGATATCACTTATAGTAAAATTTACTATATCAGCATACAACGGTACATTCATTTCATCAATACTATATAATTGTTCATCAGGGAAATTTTCTAAAATTCATTTGCAAAGTTAGTTAATATTTCTCTTTCTAATCTAGATAAATGATCAGCTATTTGATTATCATTTCCCTTTCTATCAACTACGGTAAAATCAAACTCTTGCAATAGAAGTATCCATCTACTTAATCTTTGTTTAGTATCCTTCTTTTGCATCAAGTATTTAATAACAGAATGATCTGTATGCACTATACATTTGGTTCAAATTAAGTAAGGTTTAAATTTATCGAATGCATAAACAATAGCTAATAACTCTCTTTCAGTAGTAGTATAATTAATTTGAGCATCATTTAGAGTTTTACTAGCATAATATATCATTTTAAAAACTTTGTTGTGCATTTGTCCTAAACAGCTCCAATAACATAATCAATAGCATCGCACATTATTTCAAATGATTTTTCCCAATCAGGTGGAACTATTATAGGTGCAGTGAATAATTTTTCTTTCAATAATTCAAATGCTTTTATGCATTCCTTATTAAAACCAAATTTCCTATCTTTTTTTAAAATTTGGCATAATGGATTAGTTATTTTTGAAAAATATTTTATGTAGCGTCTGTAGAAACCATCATGTTCTAGAAAACTTCTTACCCCTTTAACATTAGTAGGAGGTGGTAATTTTTTAATAACTTCAATTTTTGCACGATCAACTTCCATGACTTTTTCAGAAATTTATGCCCAAGTAAAATACCTTTTGCAAACATAAATTGATATTTTTCCCAATTTAATACTAATTTGATTATTTCACATACTTCCAAAAATTTTTCTAAATTTTTTAAACATAATTCAAACAATGTTACAAATACAGAAAAATCATCCATAAACACTTCCAATTTATGTTCAATAAAATTGCTAAAACTTGATATCATACATCTTTGAAAGGTTGCAAGTGCATTGCATAATCCAAAAGGCATTCTACGAAAAGCAAATGTTTCATATGGGTTTATAAATGTTGTTTTATCTTGATCCTCTAGAGTAATTAAAATTTGGTGATAATCTGTATGTCCATCTAAAAAGTAATAATATTTGTTTCCAGTCAATCTATCCAACATTTGGTCTAGAAAGGGTAAAGGAACCTAGAAAGGGTAAGGGAAAGTGATCTTTTCTGGTGGTCATATTTAATTTTCTATAGTCAATATAAATTCACCAACGAATAACTTGTCTTATTGGACTTAATTCATTTTCTTCAACTGTCACTCCTCCTTTATTCGGAACACAGTGAATTGGACTTACCCAAGCACTGTCTGAAATAGGATATATATTCCAGCATATAATCATTTTAAAATTTCTTTTTTAATAATTTCATTCATCATTGGGTTTAATCTCCTTTAAGGATCAGCTCTTGGTTCATTTTGATCTTCTAATAAAATTGGAGGACTAATTCTTTTAATATAAGTTAATGTCCATCCAAAGGCTTTCTTATATCTTTTTAAAGTTTCCAACAACAATTTATATCTTTTCAAGATCTATATTATTTTTTCTTCTTGAATTTCCGTTAATTCAAAATATACAATAACAGGAAATGTAGATAACTCTCCTAAAATACGTATTTTAAATGGGCAGGTAATATCTTCAGTTCAAGTTCAGATGGCTTAATACTTGAAGAAATAAGATTTTAATTTTCGTTTTTCAACAAGTCTAAAGTTTCAAATTTGTCCCGAATATAATCCAAATCCTCTTTTTTATCTCTTCCTTGTTCTAAAAAAAATCCCTTGCTTTAATTTGTCTTCAAACTCATTCTTAAACTGCTCATTACTCAGATAATCAGTTACTTCCATCCTGAAACATTCATTATCTTTTCTATTGCAAGATATTTTAAAGTTTTTGTTATATTAAATGTTACTTCTTGATCATTAACTCTAATTATAAATTCTCATTTTTGCTCATCTATCACTGTTCCTCCTGCTGCAAGAAATGGTCTCCCCAAATTAATAGGAATCTCTTTATCTTCCTCCATATCTAATACTATAAAGTCAACAAGGAAAATAAATTTATCCACTTTTACTAATATTTATTCTATAACCCCTTTTGGATAAATTATTGATCGATCAGCTAACTGAAGAGTTACACTAGTAGGGGACATCTCTCCCAAATCTAAACGTTTAAAGATTGATAGAGGCATAAGATTGATACTCACTTCTAAATCACATAAAGTTATTCCAAAAAAAACTTTTCACCAAAAGCATGAGGTATAGTAAAACTACCAGGATCTTTTAATTTTTCAAGAAGCTTTTTCTAAATAATAACACTACACTCTTCACTGAGTGTAACTGTCTCATGATTTGTAAACTTCCATTTCTTGTTTAGTATATCCTTATTAAATTTCACATAAGTTAGCATTTATTCCAAAGCTTCAACGAAAGGAATATTTATCGTTAACTTCTTAAGGATTTCCAAAAATTTTGTAATTTGTTTATTATTATTCTTCTGTTTCAGTCTTTGAAGAAACGGAGGTAATGGTTTTTCTAAAGGACCTTGTGTTTGTTCATTTTCATTTTGGTCACTTTCCATTTCTTCCTTCTCTTCATCAACTTTAGTTTCTCTTTGGATCCTTATTTTAACTTCTTTTCCACTTGATTTAATTTTGTAAATCGACAAATACAAGAATTTGATGGTGCTACTAGAAGATTTAATTTCTAGCAACAGCGTCCAAAGACTTGATCGCGACTTTATAGATGTGTCTAAATTGATTAAGATGTATAAATATAATATTCAATAATGTTAAAGTTGAATTTGTCAACGCAAGTATACGTATCGCTCAAGTAATATAGGGCTCTAATGGAGTCCTAGATATCGATACCACAGAGAGTAGTTTAGAATTGCATACTAAGACCTTAGAAAAGCAATACTTTATTCACAACAACGACGTTCAATTTGCTTATCTGTCACTAATAGGCAATTGAAATAAATA